>NC_143557.1:140243125-140543750 GCF_054136105.1 Typopeltis vanoorti | reverse complement strand
CCAACCATACCAGCTTTGTTGATTCTGTTGTCTATTTCCATATTTAATTTACCATCTTCAGTAAAAATTGTGCCTAAGTAGCTGAAATGTTTTACTTGTTCTATAGGTTCTCCATTCACAATGCAGTTGATATTTTCAATGTTTCTGCCTATTTTCATTGTCTTTGTCTTTTTATTGCTGACCTTCATACCATATCTATTACAACAGTTATCAATTTAGTCAGGGAATCTTGCAGACGTCTAGCAGATTTATTTAGAAGTATAACATCGTCCACATAAAGCAAAGAGCTGACATTAACATCTCTAATTTTGATATCATGTTTAGTACCACTTTCCTTCATAATGTGATCCATATAGATAATGAATAACAGAGGGGATAATGTACATCCTTGTCTCACACCAGATTTAACATTAAACCATATTCCTGTACTTCCTTCAATTCTAACTGCTGACTTACAACTCAAATAAAGACTAAGTATTGCTTGATATAAAGCCCCATTGACATAACTGTAGCGTATTGAATAGCTTCTGTCTTGGCACCTTGTCATATGCCTTTTCCAGATCGACAAAACTTAAATACAGATCTTTGTTATATTCCCATGATTTCTCCACTATTTGTCGTAAAAGTGAAGATCTGATCCTGCCAGCCTCTATTTGGCCTGAATCTAGCTTGTTCTTCACCAAGCTTTTCTTCCACAATTCTTATCAACCGTTTCTCAAGTATACTTGCATAAATCTTACCAGGAACACTCAATAGGGAAATATCTCTGTATTTCTCACATTCAGTTTTATTTCCCTTTTTATTTTTATATATGGGTACCATGAGAGCTCTGCTCCAATCATCAGGAATTTGCCCCTCTGTCCAGGCCTTCTGAACTATACAGTGCAGCCACTGTAAGACTTATATATACCACCATACTTCAGCATTTCTGGTCGAATATCATCTACTCCTGCAGCCTTTCCACATTTCAAGCCTTTGATGGCCTTTTCTACTTCAAGTATGGATATGTATTCCTGACTGTATGCTGGTTGAGTGTTTTTTACCACTGTACTATCACTGCTTGTTTCATTAGCAATTTTTCGAAGAAATTACTCCATACTTCAAGGATATCTCTTTCTCCTGTTTTCATGTCACCTTAATCACCTCTAACTCCTTTCACCTTTATCACCTTTCTCCTTTTAGCACTCTTTCTGCATTTCTAAGCTTCTTCAACAACCTCCAGAATATTTTGCCACCTTCTTGATATTTATTTTCCATGTTTTTTCCAAAGTCCTCCCATGACTTTTGTTTAGCTAGTTTTACACAGTATTTAGCATTCTTACATTTGTCTCTGTATTCTCTAAGAGCACAAGCTGACTTATTTGCCAGGAACTTTTGATATGCTTTCTTCTTTTCCTTCACTGCCTCGTTAACTTCCTGTGTCCACCATGGAGTTCTGATTTTTCTATCCTTGCAGACAAACTCACCACATACCTCTCTGGTTGAATCAATTAGGGTTTTCTTCAAGGTTTGCCACTGAATCTCCAAGGTTTGGTTCCTGTTCTCATACTTTCATTTTTTTCTTCAATAATCTTTGTGTATTTTAATCTACAGTTCACATCTGAGAGATGCTCAACTTTTATTCGCTTTAAAACTTTCTTACATGTCATTCTTTTCAATGTGAAATTCAATTTTATTCTGTTCAAGACTAAATAGTGATCACTTCCAATTTCAAATCGTCTATACACTCTGGTGTCCTGCAACAGGGAGAAAATATCACTATCAACAATAACATAGTCAATGAGACTTTTCTTATTCCTTTCCCCTTCTCTCCATGTGAATTTGTGCACATTTTTATGTTGGAACATGGCGTTAGTAATAACCAGTCCATGTCCTGAGCAGAAATCCAATTTTTGCATGTCTGACAATCATTTCCTACTCTGCTATTTAGATCCCCAACAAGGACCAACTTTTCCTTTCTCATTGTGTCAGTTGCTTTCTCTAAAGCCTCAAAAAATTCCTCCACTTTTACTTTAGTAGAACCTTCTGTGGGACCATAGGGACAAATAAGTCTCATTGTCCAGTTCCCCCATTCTCATATTTGCCCACATCACTCTACTTGAGACTGCCTGCCATTCAAAAAGATTAGCCTCGTATTTAGTGTTGAATACTATGGCTACTCCTTCTTTCCTTGATTGTCATTGCTGGAATATAACATTTTGTATTTATTGCTCAGAAAGATCTCACCAGTTTTTGTCTTTTTTTGTTTCAGTCACCTCTATCATGTCGATCTGGTACTTATCTAATTCCTGAGCTAGCTCCATTTCTTTGCTATTCAGGCTTCTTATGTTAATAGTACCAATCTTTAACTCTGGTGATGTTGAGTTGGGGTGTGTTTTCAGATTTGTGGTAAATCTATCAAATGATTTTGCATAGTCCAAGAATATTACTGTATGCAAATCTCCCTTATCCAACACATTCATCACCTACTGTTAAATGCAAGTAAATTACTAAAATGTATTCTTTACAAATCCATGCTGACCATCAGAAAAAATCCTATGTCCATTAACTGATGTCTGTACTACTTCAATCATCACCACCAACTGCTCCAATACCTGTTAAAAAGTGCCCCTAATAAAGTTGTTCAGGCTAAGCCTCAGTTCTGTCAAGGTTCAAAGGGTTTAAGGTAAAGTGGTGTTGGTTTAAGGTAAAATCCAGCAATGGATGGGTTATTATTATGGGTATCTCCATGGAGTCAGTAGACTCATTGCGGGAGACCCAAACTATCAAAACAACATCTATCATATCTCTTCTTGAATTCATTTACAGATGATGAACTCACAACTGAGTCAGACAATGCATTCCACTCATTCACCACCCTCCAGGTGAAAAACCTCGTTCTCGCACCCTTGTTAACCACACTTTTCCTTAATTTCCAGGGATGACCTCTTGTTCTTCCATCACTATTACACAGCTGAAACATTTCCTCTGCATCAATCTTATAAAAACCTTTTAGTAATTTAAATGTTTCTATCATATCCCCTCTTCTCTGCCTATCAACCAACCTCTGCAATCCATAAGCTCTAAATCAAATGGATAGGAAATACAATACTCTGTGAAAGGCATCATGGCTTTGTAAAAGGTAGGTCCTGCCTTAGCAATTTACTCACATTTTATAACATAACAGATAGATAAGGGAAATGGCTACACTGCGATACTGCTGGACTTGTAGAAGCATTTGACAGAATAGCGTACGAAAAATTATTACAAAAGTTTGAGCAATTGGGAATACCACTGCTACTAGATATAAAGCTAGTAGCAGTGGTATATGTCTGCCAGCTATCAGAGAGTAGTATATGGTGAAGTGACATCTAGGAGAATGGATCAGTACTCTAATTTGTATATTATTATTGTTATTATGTGACACCTCCAGGGAGTCCAAAGACTCATCGAGGGAGAGTGTGCCAACAGCATCGAACGATTGTCACCTTCCAACTACTAACCGTGCTCAAACTTGCTGAACTTTTTGCGTGAGCAATTAGTAACAGAGGCTCTACCAATCACCCAACCTTTCTATAAAGAATGATTTAAGGGGGAGGGACACTCAGTTGTTTACTAACTCACAGGGCAAGAGTTGATAAAGGTGATGTAGATATCCCACAGGATGATTAAATCAATAGCATTACGGGTAAAAGATAACGGTTCTCAATTTAATGTTGCAAAAAATAAGGTTATCCATTTTGGGTTGAAAAGATTATCTACTTTGTATCGCATTGATGGGATACAAAATAGAGGAGGCTAGGAACTTGCCTCCTCTACTTTGATGAGGCTAGGAACTTGGAGATAATAGCAGACAAAAAAGTCCAATTCAAGTGCATACTGCAAAAGTCAGTAAATTAACTCAAAGGATTACCTGAATGTTGAGAAACACACCAACAAGAAAAGACAGGGAGTAAGAATAAAATATATATATTTCCCTCCCTCCCTTAGCAAACTTCTATATGAAACATTTTGAAAACCAAGCACTCAACACAGCCACTCTTAAACCAACAGCTTGCCTGCACGATATGGTCGTGTTCGGCCCCCATGATCCAAATACATTAGATACATTTTTGGTGCATATTAACAGCCAACACTCTAAAATAAACCTTTGGAAAACATCTTTATTACATAGAAGTCGTTACAGGTCTGAGAGACTATTTTTAGAGTCAGCATCAGCTACGAAGCACCCCTCCTTACCTCAACAAGTATGGTTGTTGTCATTTTAATATGACAACATTATTAGTATGATATTGTCATATTGTCATTTTAAGAATTGATAGCCTGATTGCACTACATTAACTTTGTAGTTATCCAACCCATAGAGGGCACCATGTAAGGACATTATTTCTGTTGTCAGAATTTAAATTGTTTTCCTCAATTATGTAGTTTAGTGCTGTAAGGTTGGTGTCAGCAAGAGCATGCAGCTATAAAACTTTGTCAGATCATTTGAATGTGGACAAACCTCAAAAAGTGGATAGGACTAGAGCATACCCCCAGAAGTGACGTGTGGGCTTTGCATGCCCCCCCCCCCCACACAAAAAATGAGCAAGGGCTACCATATCAAGAGCAGGTGCAGCTAAAGAAGATAGCTCAGAGGAGAAGAGAAAAGTCAAAGTTGAAAAGGGCATCACACAGCAGTGGGGGGGGGGGGGGGAGGCACTGCCAAGTGGACCATATACTCTATAGAAGAGAATATGTGAAGGCAAATGATTGTGAACTAATACAAGGAGAGGCAGTGACAGTGTAGCATTAGTTTCTACTCTGCCAAGTGGAAATAAAAGGGGTAAAATAAAAGTAAGTGAAAGGGGCCATCAAAACATGATGGTGAAAGCTTGGAGAAAATGATCTTAGAGAAGAATTCATCAAGAAGGTACGAGCAATGATTGCTGAAAATGAACCAATGGAAGATAGAAAATAGGAAAACAAAATGAAAAAATAAAATGGAGAACATCTGTAATATTGGGAAATAGGTGTTGGGTCAGACAACAGGAAATATTAAGGTGGACAAGAAAATGTGGTGGTGGAGCAACGAGGCAAAAATGTGTTAGGGAAAAGAAAATGGCCAAACAGAAGTGGGACAGAGTAGGTGATGAGAATAGCAGAATAGAATAGAACAGTAGCAAGATCTAAAGCTGAAGTTTATGCTAACTTGTATGAAAGGCTGGATAATGAAGACGGTATCAAAAGGGCCCTCAGGATAGCTAGACAAAAGGAGTGGAAAAATAAGGATATATATACCAGGTATATATACCTGGACTCCTTGGTATATATATACAGGGTGTTCGGGATAAATTTGACAGTTTCGTAAGGAAAAAGAAAATCTTCTTTGTATCTATTAAATTTAATGAATTGACAAAAAAACATTACAGGCAGAGTTAATTACAATACTATCAACAAGATTTACTCAAAATAACCACCATTAGCATCGATCACAGCTTCAATTCTGCTTCGGAACCTCGAACAAGCTGATGCTACAGTCTCCCTGGGAAGGGCCGCAAAAACTGTTTTAATTTTATCCATTAACTGGGCTTTTGTATTACTGGAAGTGCGATTGGTGTCTTTTTTAACTGCGCCCCATACAAAATAATCCATGGGGTTAAGGTCTGGGGAGTTTGGAGGCCAAACATTTGGACTGGTGAAGTCGTAGAAATTTTCAGACAACCATTTTTGACTTTTCCCAGAGGTGTGGCAAGGGGCCGAATCCTGCTGCCATACATACGGCCTACCATTGGCTACCCTTGTTATCCAGGGCTTGACTACAGTTAGCAACTCCAAGAACAAAGCCCGAATTCCAATGCCAGGGTTCTTCAACACCTGTTCCTGCAGATTTGCGAGGAATTCTGCTGTACGAACGCAATCAGATCGTCTGCTAGGGATCTTTCTTCTTGCTACATCCTCGTAGTCACCATTGCAAGTCTCTAGTTCATGCCTGATTGTTTTTACTGTATTTCAGGGAGCATTGGGCAGCAGTCGTAATATCCTTATTTTGATGGTGGGCACGAATCATCATGATACAAGTTATTCTCTTCCATGATTCAGGTGGGTTCCAGCTATCCATCCTTTCTGACATCTTGTATATGAATGAAGAAGGGTCCAAACTTTTAAATGAAGAGAAGTGTGTGTTAATACATGTAACTTACGGAAAAATATAATTAATTATAAATATGTCAAATTTATCCCGAACACCCTGTATATATATAATAAGGAGTCCAGGATGATTAAGGGAGAAGATGGTACCATTATGTATTAAGAAATAGATGCGTTAGATAGATGGAAAGAATATTTTGAGAAATTAATGAATGAGGTAAATAGGGATATACAAAACGATGGAGAGATCTGGTCATGAGGACAATTCCTATCATAACAAGAATGGAAGTGGAGCAAATACTGACAAAGATGAAAAATGGAAAAACAGTTGGACCTTATCAGGTCCAACTGTCTTTCCATTTTTCGTCCCCACACAGGTATAGAAATGTCTATGTGGACTGGACATAACTTTTAACAGATGCCTTTAACAGAATCATTGAAATAAGAAAATGCTGGAGGAATGGAGGGACACACACACACACACACACACACACACACACACACACACACACACACACACACACACACACACACACACACACAGAGTATACTGGTTCCAATATATAAGAACAAAAGTGATATCCAGTCCTGTAACAACTACAGAGGAATTAAACTTATGAATCACACTATGAAGGTATGGGAAATGGTAATTGAGAAGAGTTTGTGAGAAGTTGGTGTCAATTAAGGCCTAAATCCTTGATATGCATGATGATGATGATTTTGTATGTAACAACAACTGGCTAGTTGCTGTTACATTAAAAAAAAAAAAAAAAACTTAATTATATTAGGATAACCAAGTAATTTTCTAAGCTTGGTTATTTTTACTCCTAATCCCAAGTAAGCAAACAGTTAAGTTTGCGCCTGAAACGTAGTTCAAGTCTAAAGATGGTACAACACCAGGGGCAACTCATTGTAAAGGTGGGTAAAGCTCTGATCACTATTCTTAGTATTTCCCATAATGTAAAGCACATCTCACTAAAAGATGTATACTGCAATACATTATGGGTGGGGTCACTACCCAGACCGGTTTCAACCTTTTTTGAGGTCTCCTCAGTGAGTAGCTAGACCCTAAATACCAAGGTTTCAGTAATACAGAGCCTTATCAACTTTACCTATACAAGTTGCTACAAGGTGTTTTTATTTTTAATAAAAATCTCTGGAGGAGATATAGATGAAAATGAATTTTTAACTTGGGGATATTATATATTAGGATAACCAAGTAATTTTCTAAGCTTGGTTATTTTTACTCCTAATCCCAAGTAAGCAAACAAAAAGTAAGGTTGAAACCAGTCTGGGTAGTGACCCCACTCATAATGTATTGCAGTATACATCTTTTAGTGAGATGTGCTTTACATTATGGGAAATACTAAGAATAGTAATCAGAGCTTTACCCACCTTTACAATGAGTTGCCCTGGTGTTGTACCATCTTTAGACTTGAACTACGTTTCAGGCACAAACTTAACTGTTTGCTTACTTGGGATTAGGAGTAAAAATAACCAAGCTTAGAAAATTACTTGGTTATCCTAATATACAATATCCCCGAGTTAAAAATTCATTTTCATTTAAAAACCTTAATTATTTTTAATTAAGGAGAAATGAACTGTTTAATTGTTTAATGGTTTTAAAATTATGGACAAAGAAATCATGCTCAATATTAAGTGTATTGTAGTTTATACAAGCATATTTATACAAATAATAATGTAGGTATGTAATTATTATTTTTTTTTCTCTCTAATACTTTTGTTTTTTTTTTAATCCATTTTTTATCGAGTTATTGAGAATTTTAAAAAATAGAAGGCAGATTTCACTCATCACTGATATAGTGAGTAATGATTATAACGAGGAACTTGTGTCAGTTCCCTAGTGCTCGTTATAACCAAGTTTGTTTGTATGTGTGTGTGTGCACGCGAGTATATATATATATATCAGGGGCGAATATTAGGGGTGTGCAGTGCTCATTCACCAAATAGCAATATCACTGATATTATATTTTTTCATTTATTCTCATTAAAGACTCCCCTATGGGAGTCTTTAATAAGAATAATTTCTAAAATTAAATACAATATACTAATGCTTCATGATGAGGACACTTTTCAACAAGTAAACATTGCATTGCATTCTCATTAATATTCTCGGGTGTGTGTTCAAAATACGTACACCTTGGAGCCCCTTGAAAAGATGTACAGATGGCGCAGTGGGTCAAATTCTTAGAGTTCTAGCAGTTTTAAACTGCTCAGAAGGCGAGGCAGGGTGAGCTCTGAGACAATAAGCACATAGAGGCTGTGATTGGTTATTGTGTCAACCAATCCAATTGAACATTGTCATTTGTCATGAGTTGCTGTTTTTGTTTTCTGAGTTTCATCTGTTTTGTGTGCGTGAAGTGTGTACTGATATGATAAGCAAGTTTTTTATATATAATATAGATAAGATTATATATATAATATAGATAAGTTTTTTATATATAATATAGATAAGATTATATATATAATATAGATAAGTTTTTAATATATAATTTCTGATAAATTTATAACATATTTACAATGGAAAACAGTATTATAGTCGAAGGAGGTAAGCCTCATCATCCTCTTCCAAATTTTACACCTTTGAGTAATTCAAATATTATTATTACAGGCCACTCCAAGGAGTCGATAGACTCATCGAGGGAGGCCCTAACATCATGTCAAGAATAACTATTCAACATTCACACAGTATCTATCATACCTCACCTTGAACTCATTCACAGTCATGGCACCCACAACAGACTCTGGCAGCTTATTCCACTCATTCCCCACTCTCTAAGCAAAAAACCTAGCTCTAACACCCTTGCTAACCACACTCTTGCCCAGCTTCCATGTATGGCCCCTAGTCCTCCCACCACCAGTCCTATTCTCAAAAATATCTTCTGAATTAATCTTATAGAAACCCTTCAGTAATTTGAATGTCTCAATCATATCATCCCTTTTCCACCTATCAAGGAAACAAAGAAAGATTAGAAAGAAAGACAAACAAAGATTAATAACGGCAGAAATGAAGTTTATGAGAAAAACTGCCAAGTATACTCTTAATCTACTCATATACCAACCAAATTTAGCATTCTCCTTCATTATTGTTTACTAATATACGGTATCTTAAAACAAACACTTGTCCCCCACTCTGAGCATATTTGGTTAGAATTAATTGATAAATTAAAGTATTCAAAGTTATCTTACAATTAATTGCATTAGACCAATTAAGATGTGCTAAACACTCTTAAAACTTTAATACGTCGATAAAAATGCAATCATACAGTCAAACTGACATGAATTTTGTAGAGTGGGTTGCATAAAACACAACAAAACACGGCCAACCAAAATGGGCATGTGATGCACCTGATACACACACACACACACACACGTTTTTTTTCTTCCTTGTTGGTGTTGTTTATACCGTAAATATGATGAATAATAATCGGGAGGTTATTCATCTTTATAAGGCTATGATTTGGCTGCTTGACTACTGTGCACAGATTTGATCACTGGGGTTTCTTGGGGATCAGGAGTGATGGAAAGGATTCAGAGATGTGTGACCAAACTGGTGATAGCTCTGTGGAATGCTCCTTTCGAGAATAGGATGAAGATGTGTGGACTGCAAAGTTTAGTAGATAGGTGCAAAAGAGGGGAGATGATAGAAACTTATAAGTTATTAAAGGGGTTCTATAAGTTTGATACAAAGGAAACTTTTCAATGTATGATGAATAGGAAAAGAACTGGGGAAGGTCTTTTAGCGGCATCAGAACCAGACAGATGTGGGCATATCGCCAGACATTCGGGAAAGCCAAGTAGGATGACCTCTATGAGTAACCTCGTGGATAAAGGCTAAGCAGAGATGTTCTGACCCCAATTCAAGGAAGAAGGATCAGGCTGTGTAAGACAAAAATGTGAATTAAGTGACGAATCTGTTAATCTTCCCAAGAGCTGGTGACGTACAGAATTTTGTTATTCCTTTCTCACTTAGAGTGAAGAAATGTTATATAGTTAGTGAGCAAGGACAATGTAGTATAGAACTCTTAGGTGATAATTGATGATAGCAGCGGCTTAACTCTACTGAGCATTTTGTTAGAGAAAGTTTATAGATGATTTGTGACAGGTATTTTATGTGAATAACTAGCATAACTTAGAAGAGATCTGAATGGATGAAATTTAAGACTTGTATATTGTGTAGTTTAATGCTTAATCTTATAGAAGGAACTAATGATTGTATCCAGTTGTGTTTTAGTTGGTTTAACTAGTTCTTTACTTTTAAAATGACATACTATTGACTGAGTGCATGAATGTAAATGTATAATCTTAAGATCTCAATAAATGTGCTTTGTGTTTTATACCTGACATTGGCCTGAGAATGAATTCAAATTACCACTCATAAAATCGGAACCTAAGTGGAGTAGAATAGATGTTTAAAAGCCACGATTGCAAACGATATTAAACATAGTTGATATCGAGAATTTCAGTACTAAGAATAAGTGTTGGATTCTTCACCTCTGTATGTTATCTGAAAGAGTTTCCCTGGTTAAGAATTCCTTCTAACGTAAAGATATTGGGTGGCGCTAGTGTCCTTGGTAAATGTGGCGGTCGAGTTTAGCTAGTCTAGAAAACGTGTTTTTAAAGTTAAATATAGTGTGGCTTTTTGTCACAAATTATGCTGCAATTGTGCATCGGTTAGAAACAAGTGTCCTTCAGTGGTATTATTGTTTAGAACTGTGTTGTATATATTGTGTTTTCACTGCCGTTTGTTTCACTATAACAACGTGTAAAGATGGCGTCCAACAAGAAACGTACGTCAGCGGCGCGCAGGACTTCTACTACTACACGAAAGGCTGGCTCAGCGTTAGATTTTTCGCAATGGATGCGTTGCGGAAACTGCTACATGTATGCACCGAAAAATGTGAAGGATCTGTGGTCGGTCTGGCAAAATGAGAAGAAAGAAAATGTCGACGTATGTGAGAAGTGTCGGGATAGGCTGGAGCGTTTAGGAATGGAAGCAGACATCGGGACCGTAGCGGAAGAACTTCGGCGGGAGTTTATGAAAATGAAAAATGACCTCCATCTTCTTCATGAGGAAGTGGAAGTGATCGGTAAGGAGATTCTGGAAGTTAAAGCTGAGTTTAATGTGTTAAACAGAGAAATTAGGACTATAGAGATTACTTTAGCTGAAGTAACTAGAACAGGGTTACATATGGGTGAGTCTTTGAATGATTCAGTAATAAATAGTATGGGAGTGATTGGGAGTCAACATAATAAAACCACAAGTGGCCTAGAAGAAATGAGATGTAGTGAGAGTGGGGGGGTAAGTAATAGAGAGTTGAGTAATGAAGCTGGGAGAGTCATGCTGAATAGTGTAGAGAATGAGTCCATGAGTGTGGACTTGAATGAAGTTAAGAGTGGTAAAATATATGGTGATTCTATGATTAAGGGTATGGAGAGTGGTATGCATGAGGAGTGCTGGGCTGATGGGACAATAGAAAGAGTGGCTTTAGCGATAAAGAGAGGGCATGAAACAGACAAGATGATAGTTATGGTGGGTACGAATGACCTGAGAGGTAGTATAAATCGGGTAGGAAAAGATTTAAGAACATTATTAGATATTGTGAAGAGGAAAAGTGTCAATGGGAGAATAGTGTGCGTGCTGCCTCGTTTTGACAATTATGAGTTAAGTAGACGAGCAATGATAATGAATGATATGATAGCAAGAATGTGCAGAAAAAGAGGTCTGGAGTTTGTTGATGTTTGGAGTGTGTTTGAAGGAAAAAGGCAGTTGTATGCTAGAGATGGACTGCATCTTAACATGGAAGGACATAAGCGATTGAAGGAGTTATTGTTTTCTGAACAGGTTGAAGTTATTGGGCAGGGAAACTAATATTGAAAAGGTTGAGTGTAAGAGAGAGAAACTTTAGCACTGATTGTGTATTTATTGATCCTTATAGGCAGAATAAATTGCAGAAGAGAGGGGATAAAAATCGGCATAGGACTACAGTAGTTAGTGACTTATATATCAGTTCTAAAGCCGGTACAAGATCTAGAGGGAATCTGCAATTTTTGTATACCAATGCTAGAAGCATTCGAAATAAGAGAGAAGAATTTTTGGCATTAGTCAGTGAAATCTCACCAAAAGTTGTAGGCATTAGTGAAACTTGGCTGTCAGCAGAAGATGTGGTCACTGGAATTGAATGTGAAGGGTACAGTATTTTCAGGGAGGATAGAGAAGATAGAACAGGAGGAGGAGTACTGTTGATGATAGCTGATGTGTTGCAGCCAAAGAAAGTAGTATATCATGATGATAGACATGTGAATGAGAGTTCATTTGAGGCAGTCTGGTGCGAAATAGTGACCAACGCAACCAAATATACAGTTGGATGCTGCTATAGGCCAGGGAGTACGGGGGAAGATATTGAATTCATGCATCAGCAACTTAGTGCAATGAGTGAAGGCTTAGTGATTATTATGGGGGATTTTAATTATGGTGATATCAATTGGAAGGAGGAAATATCACGTAGCAAAAAGGAAATGGAGTTCATACATCTTCTACGAGATAATTACTTGAAACAGCACGTAACTGAAGGGACACGTGGTGTGAGAGTGTTGGACCTGGTTATTGGTTCAGAGGTTATATGCATAAGTAAGGTGTCCTCGTTACCTCCAGTTGGTGAAAGCGATCATGTGGTATTGACTTGGGAGGTTGCAAAATCTGTGGATTTTTCTATTAAGAAGGGGTATGTACGGAACTACAGGTTAGGCAATTATAACAAGCTTCGGAGTGAGCTTGCAGCCATCCCATGGCAAAACATATTGCAAGGGAAAGATGTTAGCAGTGCTTGGGATAAAATCAGCGGGTATCTGAGGAAAGCAATATCAGATTGTGTCCCTATGGTCAGGAGGTCAAACAAGGCAGGCATTAGATGGATGAGCAGTAGTATCAAGCTTGAACTGCAAAAAAAGAAAATGTTATGGAGAATTTACAAGGAGAAGGGCGATCAGGACACCCATGAGCAGTACAAGGCTCAAGCTAGGAAGGTTACCAGCATAGTAAGAAAAGCTAAATCAGATTATGAGAAGACCTTAGCCAAAGAGATCAAGGGTAATCCCAAAGAGTTCTTCCGCTATGTGGCAAGTAAGAGGAAGAATGACTTCGGAAGGATAACCTTAGTGGGTGCTGATGGTATTGAGGTGACAAAATCAGATGTAATAGTCGAGTTACTGTGTGATCACTTCTCAAAAGTCTATCACCCAAGTGAGGATATCTCTATACCTATAGCAATACCTAATGTGAGAATTGAAGCTAAAGAATCAGAGGTATTAAATATATTGCAAAACTTAAATGCAAACACTGCAGTAGGCTTAGATGGAATATCAGCTCGGGTGTTGCGTGAATGTGCAAATGAATTGTCAACCCCTCTTACCTGGATATTTAATTTAAGTTTGAACTCTGGTATGGTCCCTAGGGAGTGGAAGTTAGGCAAAGTGGTTCCTTTGCATAAGGGTGGCTCTAAAACTGCGGTATTGAATTACAGACCAATCACCATCTCAGGAGTAGTGGTAAAAGTATTGGAAAAATTGGTTAAAGACAAAATTCAAGAATGGGTGGATCAGGATATGATACTCTATAGAGGCCAACATGGTATTGTTAAAGGTAGATCCTGCCTTAGCAATCTATTAACTATTCATAATAGAATAACATCTGAGTTGGACAAAGGAACTGGCTACACAGTGGTACTTCTGGATTTTGCTAAGGCTTTTGACAGGATACCCCACAGAACACTGTTACGCAAATTGGAGCAGATGGGAATGGATATTAAATTGGTGATATGGATAGGAGAATGGCTCAGGGAGAGATACCATAAGGTGGTGTATGGAGGAGCCGAGTCCAGAATGAGGCAGGTGACCAGTGGTGTACCTCAGGGCTCTGTGCTTGGGCCAATGTTGTTTAATTTTGTATATAAATGATATAGGAAACGGCTTAAAGGGAGATATTCAGTTGTTTGCTGATGATGCAAAGTTGTGTAGTGCAATAAAAAATCAAGCTGATGTTGAAAGTTTGCAGGAGGATTTAAATAAGCTGGTAAAATGGGCAAAAGAAAATGGATGTCAGTTCAATGTGGAAAAGTGTAAAGTCATGCATTTTGGGATTAAAAGATTACCAGCTGTGTACTACATCGATGGAAAGGTACTCCAAGAGATTGATGAGGCTAGGGACTTAGGGGTATTGGTAGATAGGGAGATGAAGTTCAGAGGACACATTGCTAAGGTGTCCAAGATTGCACATAGGATTACTTGGTTGTTGAGGAACACACTGACATCTAGAGATAAAGAGGTTATTATTCCCCTTTATAAAGCATTGATACTTCCACATTTGGATTACTGTGCTCAGGTCTGGTCACCTGGATTCCTTGGAGATCAGGAGGCTGTGGAGAGGGTTTAGAGAAGAGTGACCAAGTTGGTGAGTGATATAAAAAATACTCCCTACATTGATAGATTGAGAGCTTGTGGATTGCAGAGATTGGTTGATAGGCGAAGAAGAGGGGATATGATAGAAACATTCAAATTACTAAAAGGTTTTTATAGGATTGATGCAGGGGAAATGTTTCAGCTGTGTGATAGTGATGGAAGAACAAGGTCATCTCTGGAAATTAAAGAAGAGTGTGGTTAACAAAGGTGTCAGAACAAGGTTTTTTGCCTGGAGGGTGGTGAATGAGTGGAATTCATTGCCTGACTTAGTTGTGAGCTCTTCGTCTGTAAATGAATTCAAGAAGAGATATGACAGATATTGTTTTGCTAGTTTGGGTCTCCCGCGATGAGTCTACTGACTCCATGGAGATACCCGTAATAATAATAATAATAATAATAATAATATTGGCTGGCGCAGCGTAACAAATAAATTGGCCAGTATCTGATCGGGAGAGAATCTCAGACAGTAATCACAAGGGATTTTGTCCCTAACAAAGGGTAAACCCTTTGTCCGAGTAACTGATACACGTGATTAATCTAGAAATCGGCTAAATATATAGATAGTCTTTCTATATCGTGTACTGAAGGCAAAATTTAGATTTAGATCTTGAGAGTAATTAGGGCAAAGGCAAATTAGATCTTAATAAGGAAAAATAAAAATAAACCAAACAAAGCCACGAAAGTGGTAACATAACACTGGCCTGATGATGGTTTAAGAAACAAACCAAAATATTTATATAACAAATTAAATTGAATTAAATATCATTCTAATAGGTTCATGTTTTTTTTTTTTTATGGATTCACATGTTACAACAAATCTACATTAACAACAAATCAAAACTGTCATTAACTCAATGGAACATCTCCTCAAAACATCCAGTAATATGTCTTCGGATCCAACTGCCTTATCAACATCAAGTGTACTGAATTCCTCATATACCTCCTGCTTGCCAACCAGCAATCCCTCCTTCTGAATTCCCATGCACTCAAGCTCTGCATGATCACTTACAAAGATAAAATAACATGATGAACTGCTCATTTAATATCTTAATTATATCCTCCACAACAAGTAGTTTTTTTATTGATATAAAAATTATATTAATTTAGCCTTTAAAATAGACCAACTCATATACAGGAATCTCTAAAAGTATTTTACCTCTTTTTGCCATTTCTGATTCAATGTAGTCTAAAGTTGCCTCATCTTCACATATGTCATATGGCATATTTCCATCTGCGTTCACTGATAAGACATCTGCTCCTCTATAATATTGCAAGAGCATGTCATTAACTAGCAAATTAAATTATAAATTGTGTGTGTCATAAAATAAAGACCACACTGCAAATGATAACATTACAAATTGCCAACTACAGTTACATTCTGTGTTCAAGCGTAGATGAACATACACCAATTTTTAGAAAATACTTGATAATATAATGAATAAAATAATTTTATTATTGCCTATATTTAAAAGAAGCCAAACTGGCATCTTCAGTGAAACAAAGATACATGCACATAAGCAATACATTATTATCATTATTATTGTTATTATTATCCCAAGAATCCCATGTGGAGTCAAAGATTCACTGCAGGAGGTTACTTTGATATGCACACACCTCATCATACCGTGCCTTAAATACAAATCAAATTAAATCAAATTCTCTGCAGACACCACACTCTCAAGCAATGCATTCCAATCATTCACCACTCTCCATGCACAAAACCTTCTTCTTCTCACACCCTCTTTATACAACTTCCAGATATAATATCTTGTTCTCCCACCATGTCCCACCATTTTATGAAAAACCTCTTCAACATTAATCCTACAACAACCTCGTAACAACTTGTAAGTCTATCATATCACCCTATTTTTCCTATCCAATAGACTTTGTAAATTGCACCTTCTCGACCTTTCTTTGTTCTAGAGACCAGAAACCACCTTTCTCAACATTCCAGAGACCAGAAACTACCTTAGTCGATCATCTCTGGACCCTTGCCAACATCTCTTCATCCTTTTGAACCAGATGACCAAATCTGTGCACAGTAGTCCATATGTAGCCCAATCAAGGCCTTACACAATGGAACCAGAATCACCTTACTTCAAGTCAGTGTCCTCTGCATCATTCCCAGAATTTGTTGTGTTGTTCTCACAATTTTGGCAATGTGTCTTCTAAATTTTAAATCCTTAGTCACCATCACCACAAGATATCTGATTTCCTCACCTCTGACAATATATTCCCACCAAGCATACTACATCCAATCTTTGTTTTCCAAATTTTAAAACCTTACCTTTTGCAACATTAAACTGGCATCTCCACTCCCATGCCTATTCACTCAATCCATTCAAGTCTTCTAGTAAGGTAATAACATCTGCAAACAATTGAATGTCCCCATTCAAATCTTCCCCAATATTATTAACATATATATATATATATATATATATATAGGTTAAACCCTAAAATACATCTCTGAGTCGTTAGTGACTTACCTCTTTCAGGAGACTGCTCTTCCATTATACAATCTGCTCATATCTATCAGATAGTCAATCTCCAATCCAATGCACTAATCTAATATCCAACCCAATTTGGTCTAGTTTGACTATCAACTTATTTGGTAATCTATGAAAAGCCTTTGCAAAATCTAAGTATTTCTCCACATCATTCTTGTAATCAGATGTGATGTCTTTACAACTTGTGCAATGTGACCTCAAATTCAGATCCTTGTCTGCCATCCTCTAAGGTCTCTTATCTCCTCAAATTGTTCCAAAATTTCCCTGCCAAGTGTATACTTTGTATCCCATTATTGTTTGCATCCCAAATTTCAGAACCTCACATTTTGCAACACTGAATTGACAGTTCCATACTGTTACCCATGCAATCACACATGCAATCTATTCAAGTCCTCCAGTAAGGCCACAACACCTGCTTGATTCCTCATCATTCTCTCCAGTTCTGCATGATCTGCAAACACTTGTATATCACCAGTTAAACCCATTCCAATATCATTAAGATACAAAATAAACAATGGTCCCAAAACAGACCACTGAGACACACCACTAGCAGCTTTCCTCTTTCAAGGTAGTGCCCTCTCATATACAACTTGCCTATATCAATTTCCAATCTGATAGCCAGTCACCGATCCAACTCACTAGTCTATCATTCAATCCCATCTGCTTCAATTTAGTTACCAACTTGTGGTGTGGCAATCTATCAAAACCCTTTGCAGAATCTAAGTATACCACTGTATATGCAACACCCTTTCCCAATACATTCGTCATCTTGTTATAGTAGATAAGCAAATTGGTAAAACAAGATCTCTCTTTAACAAATCCATGCTGACAAGCACAAAGAATACCACTGTTATCAACCCACTTTTGTATTCTATCTCTTACCAACCTCTCCAATACCTTAACTACAACTCCAGATATACAGATCAGCCTATTAATTTGTCTTAGCCTTATAACCACTTTTCTCAAGGAGAACAATTTTGCCTTCCTTCTGCTCCTTTGGGAATTGTGCTTTTGCAAGACTCTTGTTAAAGACTTGTTGCAAGACTCTTGGTAGGCAAAGGTCGATGCTAACTCCTTGGAACATTCCCTTAAGATACATGATGAAACGTCATCAAGTCTTGTTACCTCACTGATATCTAGCTTACTTAACTCCTATATACTTCTTGCTTGTTCACTCATAAAGTCTCTCATTTCAGCAACTGAGTTGGCTAGCCTGGTTGGCTGAGTGGTTAGCATATCCACTCTTCAGCCAAAAGGCTGCAGGTTCGAATCCCGCCTGGACATGGATGTTCGTGATTATTTGTGAAAATACTAGCGGTGTTGGTGGCCAGTAGATGATGATGGTAGCTGCAGGTCGGTGTAACTGGTGGATTGAGTGGTGGAGACTGAGAGTTATGGAGTGGGTACCCTCCCTCGATGAGTCCTTGGACTCCTTAGAGGTGTCACGTAATAATAATAATTTCATTCTCTACACTTGAGCTTCTGATTTCACACTGAGGATGAAACACCCTGACTTTAATCTAAGTTGCTCTTCTGTATGTCGCTTGTGTATTTGCATTAAATTTATATTTTACCTCCCCCCCCCAACCCCAATATAATATATTTTTGTGAAAGATATAAAATACTGAAAGCATTAAACTGTTTAATGAGGAGTGAGGAGCAGGTTCCTTGCATGGAGAGTGGTTTGTAAGTGGAATGCATTGCCTGAGAGTGTTGTGAATGTAGACACATTGAATCAGTTTAAGGAATGGTTTGATGAGCACTGGGTGCGATAGGGGTGTACCTCCTGCATTGAGTCTCTGACTCCATGGAGGGCAGATGTTAATACTACTACAAATAATAATAATAATTCATTCCTAGTGTTGTTTTAATTCCATCAAAACATCCAATGAGAATATTATGTGGATCAATTGCAAGGCCATCTTTGCTGTTGAGATTAAGGTGGCTGATTAGAACTTTAAAGCTTCTTTAAATTTGCACCAGGTTCAGGCACCTTTACAATCAATTCTGTGGAGAGTACCCAAGGCACAAAAAGAAACATCCTCACTTTCCATAATTATTAGATTTCATGTATTCTTGTGTTCTTTTTGATAGTTTTTATCAAAACTATCAAAAAGGGTCTTTGGCAGCTATTGATTGGCTAAGGGTGGATATCAGCTTCCCTCCAGTTTCCAAAATTAGTTAGGGCTAAATATGGCATATTCTTGTTCATTTGAGAAATAAAAGACATTATCAGATTTATTTATTTTTCTATGAGCACCCTGACTAATTTGCCAGCAATTTTTGATATTCTTTCTTCTTTTCCAGGACTGCTCCTAACTTCTTGAGTCCACCATGATTTTTCTTTTGCCACTGAGTGTCCAAGGTTTGCTTTTGTTTTCAAACTGTTTCACCCCCCCCCACCTCAATGATATCTATACATTCGGATCTATAACTCGCTCCTGAAAGCTGCTTGACTCATTCTTTTTATAACTTTCAAATATGATAATCACTTTTAACCTGCTTAAAACTAAAGCATCTTCAATTGGAAAAGGCTTCAATTCGATTCACATCATGATGAGAGGAATCTTTATAATTTCAACTTCAAAGGATTTTTATAACTGAAGATGAGTTAGCCAATCTCATACGGAAGTAACAGGGAGAAAATGCCCCCACTACATCTGTATCAGATAGTATGGTATGTTCCAACATAAATGGTATATTGGAACATGTTCCAACATAAAAACGTACACAAATTCACATGGAGAGAAGAGGCAAGAAATAAGAAAAGTCTCACTGACTATGTTATTGTTGATAGTGATGATTTCTCCCTTGTGCAGAACACCAGAGTGTACAGAGGATTTGAAATTGGAAGTGCTCACAATTTAGTCTTGAGTAGGATAAAACTGAATTTCATATTGAAAAGAATAACATGTAAGAAAGTTTTAAAGCAAATAAAAGTTGAGCAGCTCTCAGATGTGAACTGTAGACTAAAATACACAAAGATTATTGAAGAAAAAATGAAAGCATTTGAGAACAGGAACCAAACTTTAGAGATTCAGTGGCAAGCCTTGAAGAAAACCTTGATTGATTCAGCCAGAGAGGCATGTGGTGAGGTTGTCTGCAAGGATAGAAAAATCAGAACTCCATGGTGGACACATGAAGTTAAAGAGGCAGTGAAGGAAAAGAAGAAAGCATATCAAAAGTTCCTGGCAAATAAGTCAGCTTGTGCTCTTAGAGATTACAGAGACAAATGTAAGAAAGCTAAACACTGTGTAAAACTAGCTAAACAGAAGTCATGAGAGGACTTTGGCAAGAACATAGAAAATAAATATCAGGAAGGTGGCAAAATATTTTGTAGGTTGTTGAAGAAGCTTAGAAATGGAGGAGTTAGAGAGCATGAAAACAGGAGAAAAAGATATCCTTCAAGTATGGAGTAATTACGTCGAGAACAAGCAGTGATAGCACAGTGGTAAAAAACACTCAACAGGCATACAGTCAGGAATACATATCCATACTTGAAGTAGAAAAGGCCATCAAAGGCTTAAAATGTGGAAAGGCAGCAGGAGTAGATGATATTCAACCAGAAATGCTGAAGTATGGTGGTATAAAAGTCTTGCAGTGGCTGCACTGCACAGTTCAGAAGGTCTGGACAGAGGGACGAATTATTATTATTATTCAGGCCTCCAAAGAGTCAAAAGACTCATCGAGGGAGGTCCTTCCTAAGACAAAGTCTGTCAAGACTCACTGAGGGGAGGTCCCCCCCTGAGAAACACAAAGTCTATCATACCACTCTTTAAACTCACTGACCGTTCTCGCTCCCACCACTCCATCAGGCAATGCATTCCACGGCTCAACCACCCTCCACACAAAGAAACCACTCCTTACCCTCTTGCTCACAGTTTCCTTTCGTAACTTCCAGGGATGGCCTCTTGTCATCACTCCTTCCCGCTGATCAACCAAGCGAAAGAACTCCCCAGTGTCAACCCTGTAACCACCTCTCAACAGTTTAAAAGTCTCAATCATATCACCTCTCCTTCTTCTATCCACCAAACTCTGCAGTCCACATTCTCTCAGCCGATCCTCATAACTATCCTTGTACAGTCCTGAAACCATCTTTGTCATCCGTCTTTGTATCCTTTCCACAGTTAATTTATCCCCTTCAAATCCTGGGGACCAAATCTGAGAACAATAGTCCAAGTGTGGTCTGATCAGAGACTTATACAATGGAATGATAACCCTTTTTGGAAATTATGGAGACAACTACCATGTTTGAATAAAAACTTTAGTTTACTATTACTAAAATTTTACAATTCGACGTTTCGACCTTTATGTTAAGGTCATCTTCTGGAGCATACAAATATACACAGGAAACAAGCTATACCACAATCATACTGGTTCGTTAAAGACACTGACTGACCGCTACCACAATTGTTGGCCTGACCTCTGGTGAAAAAAAAAAAAAAAAAAAAAAAAAAAAAAAAAAAAAAATTATACATCAGCGCTAAAGTCCTATTATTTGTGTTGTCTACTATATACATATATTAACATTATATTAACATCATTCCAGCCAGTTGGAGTGGAATGGTTTCTAATAATAGCAGATTGGCTACAGTCCTGACTTGTGTTGAAAGATTCAACACAAGTCAGGACTCTAGCCAATCTGCTATTATTAGAAACCATTCCACTCCAACTGGCTGGAATGATGTTAATATAATGTTAATATATGTATATAGTAGACAACACAAATAATAGGACTTTAGCGCTGATGTATAATTTTTTTTTTTTTTTTTCCACCAGAGGTCAGGCCAACAATTGTGGTAGCCGTCAGTCAGTGTCTTTAACGAACCAGTATGATTGTGGTATAGCTTGTTTCCTGTGTATATTTGTACGCTCCAGAAGATGACCTTAACATAAAGGTCGAAACGTCGAATTGTAAAATTTTAGTAATAGTAAACTAAAGTTTTTATTCAAACACGGTAGTTGTCTCCATAATTTCCAAAAATGCATTCGGATCACCGTGCAAGCCTAAAAGAAAGGAATGATAACCCTCTTATCTCTGCAGGTCAGTGTCCTTCTCATAATAGCAGCAATCCTCTGTGTTACCTTCACCACCTTTGCAATATGTCCCCTAAACTTCAGGTTTCTATCAATCATCAACCCCAGATCTCTTGTCTCCCCTACTTCCTCCAGTATAACTCCTCCCATAGAGTATGCAGCATCTGATCGATGTTTCCCAAAACTTAAGACCTTACATTTTGCTGCATTAAACTGACACCCCCATTCATTTGCCCATCTATCTAGCTTATTTAAATCCTCTTGCAGGGCTACCACATCTGCACTATTACTAATAATCCTTCCCAGCTTCGCATCACCTGCAAACAACTGAATATCCCCCTGCAATCCACTGGCTATGTCATTGATATAAAGGTTAAACAATATAGGTCCTAGTACTGAGCCCTGTGGGACCCCACTTGTAACCCTCTGCCTCCTGGAAACTGCTCCACCATACACAACTCTCTGATACCTATCAGACAGCCAATCCTGAATCCAGTTGACCAATCTGACATCCAGACCCATGTGCTGCAACTTAAATATCAGCTTATCATGTGGCACCCTGTCAAATGCCTTCGCCAAGTCTAAGAAAATTGTAGTATATGCCTTTCCCTCATCTAATGTTCTTGTAACTTTATTATAAAAGGCTAGCATATTGCTAAAACAAGAGCGTCCTTTCACAAATCCATGTTGATTCTCACAGATAACATTACCCTCATCTGCCCAATGCTGTACACGTTCCCTCACTACTTTCTCCAAGATCTTAACAACTACTGATGACACACAGACTGGCCTATAATTAGACACTTCCAGTCTATTACCACCCTTATGCAATGGCACTATCTTACCTTCCTTCCATTCCCTGGGCACCTTTGCCAAAGCCAGACTTTCATTGAAAAGCCACGTTAAAGGTACTGTCAATTCCCTAGCACATTCTCTCAAAACTCGTGGCGAAATACCATCCAGTCCCACAGAATTCCCGATGATTGGAGGAGAGCTCTTATAGTACCCATATATAAAAAGGGAAATAAAACTGAATGTGAGAATTACAGAGGTATTTCCCTACTGAGTGTTCCTGGTAAGATAATGCAAGTATACTTGAAAAACGATTGAGAAGAATTGTAGAAGAAAAGCTTGGTGAAGAACCAGCTGGATTCCGACCAAATAGAGGCTATCAGGATCAGATCTTCACTTTACGACAAATAGTGGAGAAATCATGGGAATACAACAAAGATCTCTATTTGAGTTTTGCAGATCTGGGAAAGGCATATGATAAGGTTCCAAGAGAGAAGCTATTCAATATGCTACAGTTACATGGTATCAAAGAGGCATTATATCAAGCAATACTTAGTCTTTATTTGAGTTGTAAGTCAGCAGTTAGAATTGAAGGAAGTACAGGAAGATGGTTTAATGTTAAATCTGGTGTGAGACAAGGATGTACATTATCCCCTCTGTTATTCATTATCTATATGGATCACATTATGAAGTGGTATTAAACATGATATCAAAATTGGAGATGTTAATGTCAGCTCTTTGCTTTATGCGGACGATGTTATACTTTTAAATAAATCCGCTACAAGTCTGCAAGATCCCCTGACTAAATTGAATAACTGTTGTAAGAGATATGGTATGAAGGTCAGCAATAAAAAGACAAAGACAATGAAAATAGGCAGAAGCACTGAAAATATCAACTGCATTGTGAATGGAGAACCTATAGAACAAGTAAAACATTTCAACTACTTTAAGCACGATTTTTAGTGAAGATGGTAAATTAAATATGGAAATAGACAACAGAATCAATAAAGCTGGTATAGTAGGAAGTTAACTGAATAAATTCATATGGAATAAGAGAGAAATTAGTCGGAACACTAAATTAGCTGTATACTAGACAGTGTTCAAACAAGTTTTGACTTATGGATCTGATAGCTTGGTCAGAAGTAAAACACTTGACCAAAGACTAGAGACCACAGATATGAGAATCCTGAGAAACATTAGAGGCATGAACAGATGGCATCAATGGCAATATCATATTAAAAACGAGGATATTAGGAAAGAACTTGACACTGTTGGCATCCATGAATGCGCTAGCAGAGCTAATCTCAGGTGGTATGGTCACTTGAACAGAATGGGCGAGGAAAGATTAGCAAAACAAATGTTCTCTGCCAGGTTGGCAGCAAAATGACCCAGAGGAAGACCAAGATACAGGTGGATTGATACGGTACAAAGTGCCTTAGACGATAGAAATATAAGATCTGATAATATTGGAGTGTTGACAAGTAACAGACTGATTTGGGGGAAAAATTGTAGATAGGAAGTTAGTAATGATGTAAATTTTTCATGTAGTACTATCATATCCTGTACACCCCTTGAGGGTACATGGCAGGAATTTGATGAAGATGATGACTATCTGTACTTGAATTAAAATACAAGTACAGATCCAAATATAAAGAATTCATACTACCTCTTGTAATGTGTTTCTTAGACTACTCTAAAGCTTTTGACTGTTGAGCATGTGAAACTGTGGGAAGTAATGAAAAGAATGGGTTTTCTTCTACACAATAGCCAACTTGTATAAGGAGCAAGAAGCCACAGCAAAAAGAGGTGTTGGATTGACTGACTGGCTTCAAGTTGGAAAATGAGTTAGGCAAGGATGTTTACTTTCTCCTCACTTGTTTAGTATATATGTGGAGGAATAATGCATGAAGCATTTGATGAGCTCAGGACAGGAATTAGGATAGGAGATAGATTGATCAGTAATCTGAGGTAAGCTGATGATATAGTACTCCTTTGTAATGACATGGAAGAACTAGGACTAATTCTTGACAAAGTTAACAAGATCAGTAATAACAGAAGACTTCAACTCAATCCTAACAAGACAAAGATTATGGTTCTCAAAGGAAATACAAACAGAGAAGCTCTTGAGAAACAAGTGTACCTTAATGGAGAATGAATTGAGGAAGTTAGCAAGTTTGAGTACCTGGAATCCATTATTAATGTGAAGAATTGCTGTTCAGAAGACGTCAGAAAAAGGTTAGGAATGGCTAAAACAACAGTCAGAGACCTGTCTAAAATCTAGAAGGATAGCTCTATCTCCATGGGAACAAAGTTTAGGATTTTGGATGCAGTTGTTGTTCCAACAGCGACTTATGGATGTGAGACTTGGAACCTAAAGAAGTCAGATAAGAAACGGATAGCTGCTTTTGAGATATGGTGTTACAGAAGGCTGCTGAGGATATCATATACTGAAAGGCCTACAAATGAATGGGTGTTAGAAAAGATCAGTAGAACTTTAAGGCTCCTTAAGGATATTGACAGAAGAAAGTTAAAATATTTTGGACACACAGAAAGGATGGAAGTGGGATTTCTCAGAACAGTAATAGAAGGTAAAGTTCCTGGTAAAAGATGCAGGGGTAGACCATCAATGAGATGGATGGATGGCGTGTGTGGAGTGACTGATCTTCAGAGAGTTGAGGCTGCCAGAAAAGCAAACAACAGGACTACATGGCGAGGCCTGGTGTGGCACATCACCGAGTGATCATACATCATCTGTAGATGCCCAGTGAACATAGAGAGAGAGAGCGTACAGATTCCTGCCACTGTACATAACATCTCATATGGTATCCTGTCAAATGTCTTTATAAATGATAGTAGTGTCATGGTATAGACATGTCATTTATCTAAATCAACTATCACTTTATTGTAGAAAGAGTACATTTATTAAGGCAATTCTATCCTTCACAAAACTTTGCTACCCCTCAACAGTATTAAATTCCTATCCACCATTCCTGAATTCTGTCCAATACCAATTCTTCTAATTTCCTATCACTCCAAAGACACTGATTACATAGTAATTTGTTATCTTGATCTTAGCGCCTCTGTGTAAAAATAATATTATGTCCTCATTTCACTCCCTTGTGACTCCACCACTAACTTTAATTATGTGATCTGGAGCAGTGCCAATTCTCTTGCACTTTCTCGTAACACAAGAACAGCGTCCTATCCAAATCTTAGAAGATCTGGATATGAAGATCTCAGAAATCTTCCCACTTGGCACTAAATTACAGTTAATTGGTTGGAAAATAAACTTGGCTGCAGTTCCATTAACACTTACAAGTGTGTATGGGGGGGGGGAAGGAATCCATTTCATCCTACTGGCTATCCCAAGCCATTCACAATTTTGTTATGCCAGGAGTCAAAATTGTATAACCCTAAATTGTAGTGAACTTAAAGATTTATGAACTATCAATTCTTGTTCCTTGATGTTCATTAGCCATCATGCATAGCAAACATGCCACTGAGTAGAAAAAATAAAATAATTAATAAGAAATGCAGGGAAGTAGAAATATGGTGAGAGAGAGAGAGAGAGAGAGAGAGAGAGAGAGAGAGAAAGGGTACACAAAATGAGAGAGGAAAAAAATAAATAAAAAAAACCTAGGAATCTTATTTTTTAAATAAATAACTTATTAAACATTTCAAGTGAAATAAAAAATACAAACAAACCTAACAAAATAAATTAAAGAAAACTTAAATCTTGAAATATTAACTTACTTGCTGATGAGATACTTAACAAGATGTAAGTGCCCGCATGTTGCTGCAGCATGAAGTGGGGTCCACTGTTCACTATCTTTGGCATTGACATTGGCACCAAATTCAATTAAAAGTCTCATCATTTCTTCACTGTCATCTATGCAGCACTAGAAAGCAAAAAATTAAAGATTAAGGAATATGACATTAAATTCAACTGTAAATTTAATAAATTCCCCATTTGACATATTTCAGAGAAACTAATTTTCTCATTCCATTCAATTCAATTCTCTTTTATATATTATTATTATTATTACATGACACCTCCAAGGAGTCCAAAGACTGATCGAGGTAGGATGAGTCTATAACTCTCCATCTTCACCACTCAATCCACCAACTACAGGGAACTGCAACTACCATCATCTACACCAGCACCATCTACTGCCCATCACTAGTATTTTCACAGGCAATCACAAACATCCATGCCTACAGTGGGATTCAAACCCACAGCCTTTAATAGGCTGGAGAGCAGATATGCTAACCACTCGGCCAACCAGGCTGGCTCAATATTAGGCACAATGACCTGTAATATCCAAAGAATCTGGTATTCTTTAGTAACTTACTTCTGGAAATGATAAGCCAATTTAATCGTATCTCCATAGTCTGCCATATATTTCTGGCTAGTGTGTTAATTTTGCAAAAGGAAAAGGGAAAAATCTGAGCTACTTCTGTGTAAAACTGACTAACTTTCACTAGCCAACTTGTCAATTCAGTTAAAGAATGCTTATAAATGTAATTTACATCCCAGAGAGGATTTAGACCTAGCTATTTCTGACTGCAGAAGTAGGTAGTAGGTACTATCAACTAAATAAATTAACCTGCAGTAATAATCATTTAAAACAGAATCAGAATTTTCCATTTGCTATCAAATTTACTTCTTAATTTTTTACTTTTCCCACATACAAATACACAGAACAGATAACTGGTTGATCTATTTAGTATTAAGTATTTGGTAAATATCATTGTTGTATAACTGAACATACAGACAAACCAAATGTATGTAAATTAAATATTACATGGCTCACATCACACAGTTCATAATGACAATCCCTTTGTTTGGAGAGACCCAAGTATAAATCTGACTAAGAACACAAAGAACTATGAGATAATTTTAAAAGAAAAACATAAGTGAAAATGAATAAGTGATATATTATTATTATTACCCAAAACCTCATGGAGTCAAAGACTCATCTGGGAGGTCCTTTTATCACACACATCTCATCATACCGTGTCTTAAACACACTCAAACTTCTTGCAGACACCACAATCTCAGGCAAGGCATTCCAATCATTCACAACTCTGCACGAAAAAAACCTGCCTCTCACTCTCCTACTCACACCCTCTTTATACAGTTTCCAGGGATGACCTCTGGTTCTCTCCCGATCTCCCACTATTCTCTGTAGAACTTCTCCACCACTGATCTTATAACAACCCCTTACAAACTTGTAGGTCTCTATCATATCTCCCTTCTTCCTTCTCTCCACCAGACTCTACAATTACATCTTCTCAATCTTTCCTCATACTCAACATTCCAGAGGTCAGAAACTACCTTAGTCAGTCACCTTTGGACCTTTTCCAATCTCTTCATCCTTCTGAAAACCCAGTGACCAAATCTGGGCACAATAGTCCATGTGTGGCCTAATCAAAGCCTTATACGATGGAACAAGAATCTCCCTACTTCTACAGGTCAGTGTCCTCCGCATCATTCCCAGAAGTCTTTGTGTTGTCGTCACAATTTTGGCGATATGTCCCCTAAATTTTAGATCCTTATCCACTATCACCCCCAGATCTCTTATTTCCTCTACCTCCAACAATATATTCTCACCAAGCATAAATTCTGCATCCCATCTATGATTTCCAAATTTTAAAACCTCACATTTTGCAACACTGAACTCACTCACATCCCCATTTGCTTGCCCAATCACTCAATTTATTCAAATTTTCTTGCAAGGCCACAACATCTTCACTACTCTTTATGGTTCGTCCCAACTTTGCATCATCTGTAAACAACTGAATATCTCCATCCAAATCTTCGCCAATATCATTAATATACAAGTTAAATAGTAATGGCCCTAAAACAGACCCCTGAGGCACTCCACTAGTGACTTTCCTTTTCCTGGATATCGCACCCCCCCCCCCCATACACAACTTGTTGATACCTATCAGATAGCCACTCTCCAATCCAATGTACTAATCTAATATCCAATCCCATTCCTGCTCTAGTTTGACTGTCAACTTATCATGAGGTACTCTATCAAAAGCTTTTGCAAAATCCAAGTATATTACTGTGTATCCTTCTCCTCTGTCCAAGGAAGCAGTCACTTTATTGTAATAAGTAAGTAGATTACTAAAACATGACCTCCCTTTAGTAAATCCATGCTGTCCATCAAAGGTTATACCACTGTTGTCAACCCAACTCTGGATCCTAGTTCTTGCTTCTCCAACAACTTAACCACAACACCTGACACAGAGATAGGCCTATAGTTTGATGCTTGAGTTCGATCACCTACTTTATGAAGTGGCACAATCTTGTCCTCCTTCCACTCTTTAGAAACTTGACCAAGTGCAAGACTCGTATTAAAAAAATATGTCAAGGCAGGTGTCAACTCTCTGGCACATTCCTTCAGAATACGCAGTGATATATTATCAAGTCCCACAGCCTTATTTACATCTAGTTTACTCAACTCCCCAAACACCTCTTGCTCACTTACAGTCAGTCTCTCCTCCCCATCATCAACTGCTCTCAATCTCTCCATGAAGTCACATTCACAAGATTGAAAGATCTTTATGAACTGCTCATTAAGTATCTCCACCACACATTCTGCAACAGCTGTCTTTATACCATTTCCTCCAATCAATATCATCCTTCCAAAATCATTCTTTCTTTTGCTGGCTACATATCGAAAGAACTCCCTAGGATTCTTTTTGGCTTCATTAGCTAACTGCTGTTCATACCTCTCTTTAGCTACTCTCACCAACCAAGTCACCCTCCTTGCCTGGTCTTTGTAGACCTCATGAAATTGGTTACTTCCACTTCTCTTATGCTGCCTCCACAATGCCCTTTTTCTCTGTATTGCATGCTTAATCTCTTTATTCATCCATCTCACACCTACCTTATTTAACCTTTTCACCCGTGGAATACATTTAGACATTGCATCTACTAGATAGTTTTTGAAAATCCCCCAAGCTGCATTGATCTCTTTTCCAGCTAACTCCTCATTCCATGCTACACCTGCAAGCTGTCTCCTGAGCTCTTCATAATCACCCCCCCCCCCCCTTTAGTTCCACATATACCCTTTTCTCATAGGGATCCTTGCACTGCTGGCAACCACCCAGGTAATCACTTCATGGTCACTTTCACCAATTGGTGAATGATTTGACACCTCATTTATAATTACATCCTCTGATGAGATGACCAAATCCAAGACCCTTAATCCTCGTGTGCCCTCTGTTACATACTGTCTGAGGTAGTTATCCCTCAAAAACTCAATAAACTAATTTTCTTTACTTCCAGTTGCTATCTCTTCATTCCAGTCTATATTGCCATAATTAAAATAACCCATAATGATCACCCTTTTCTTATTTGCTTGGCTAATTTGACTATAAATTTCACTATCACCACCATCCACATTACCAGGTCTATAACAACATCCCACCAAGTATTTGATTCTATTCACCTCTATCTCACACCATACTGCCTCAAAACCACTGGCCCTATTTCCCTCTTGCATCTCTACGTTGTATGGACATAACTCTTTCTCTATCATCAATAGCACTCCCCCTCCCTTTTTAACCCTTCTATCCTCACGAAACATGAGGATAGAAAGGTTATACATCTCTATTCCTGTTAGGATGTCGTCCTCATCTAACTATGTCTCACTTATTCCAACAATCTTTGGGTGAACAGATGCAATTAGTGCAACCATTTCATCCGCCTTGTTTCTTATACTTTAGCATTGGTATACAAACACAACAGCTCATTTCTGGATATACAGCTAGTTCCACTGATACCACTCACTCGATGTGATCTCTCCATGCTGGACTGGGGCCATTTCCCTTTCTGCTTCTTCATTTTAGAACCCTTTGCAATTCCATCTGTTTCCTCTTGATCCCTGGTCATCCCATTTCTTTCCTGCCTACACATGCTCTCACCTCCTCTTGGAGCATCCACCTTTCTCACGCTGTATACCTCTGTCCACCCTGAGCCTCCCCGTTTCCCTGCTCCTCTTGCACACCCATTCTCTCATTTTCTATACTCATACCACTCACTTCCCCATTCATATCCACTTCTTCAATCTCTCCTGTCTTGCTCTCCTGCTCTTCCACATCACTCCCCTCTCGATCTGATTCATTCTCTCTATTCACTTCTCTACCTTCCAGCAGCAGTCTCTCCAAGTGACTCACACCATAACCACTCAAATGAAGTCCATCGCTCCCATACAGCTCACTTCGTCCCTCAAACTCATTCCACACATTAACAAACTGTACTCTTATCTCCTCACACATTTCAGCCAGAATATCATTCATAATCCTTGCTCTCTGCCTCATTTCAATTCTTTTCAATTCAATTCAATTTTCCTAGGCAACACACTGACTACCCTTCCTGTCACACTATTCTCTTTTATCTTTCCAAACAGCCTCCTGATATTCATTCTGACATGCTCTTTGTTCTCTCTCAAATCATTTGTACCAATTAATACTATTAACTCTTTTGCTCGCTCCCGCCTCATATCCAATGCCTCAATCACTCTACTCATTTTACCACCTGGAAAACATACCTTGTGCATTTTATCCTCTAACACACCTTTAATAATGGAGTCGCCATACAATGCCACTCGCTCATCTTTTGTTAACTCTTTCTATCATGATTTATTTTAATAGTTTTGACCTGAATTCTCTCAATTTCATTCCGCATCCATTTCATTTATTGCCTCATCCAATCCAATTCACTTTCAGAATCTTGCGACACATTCTCTCTATCATTAAATCTTTCTAACTCTCAACCCCCTCTTCTCACTTTTCCTCTCATTCATCCTTCTTTGTTTCCGTACTTTCAGTCCAACATACGTCCAACTTTCACTATCATTATTCTCACTTTCACTCTCATTTATCTTTCTTTGTTTCCATACTTTCAGAATGGGAATAAGCTCTTTTACAGAATAACATGTAATATGAGTCAGATGCTAATAATAATATGAATATACATGTTCCACTGTCCAATGTCATCTTCATGAAGTTTTATCCAGGAAAAAAAGAAATCCAAAGCAAATGAGTGCAGTTAAATAAGTGAGAAAAATATCCAGCATACCATTTGTTTGCAGACATTGTTATACATATCTATTGTACAATGAAACCTGTGGAGAATTCATGACTAAACAAACACACGTAATAACCACAGCAATAAGTTTTAATAAGTAAATATTTCATCTTAAGTATCTCAGGACATCGTCAGTATAGTTAATTCAAACAATACAAGGAATAACATACAGTTAGGGCACATGATTACAATGAAATTCCAATATGCTTGCAGTAGCGTGTTATACAATTAAATTAAAATACCGGGCGATTATAAAATGTCAAGTGTTCAGAGCCCTCTAGCGAGTAATGTATTGGACGAAACACACCAATATTTGGTAGACATACACAGTGGAACATGGGGATTCGATTTAACAAAAAAAAAAAAAAAGTACCAAATGTCGCCAACAGGAGAAATTTTGACGCTGCCGAATTAATTTTAGTAGGTGTGACTAATGAATGACTAAATCGCAAATGAGAGACAGCACACATCAATTTCATGACGTTTATTGTTAATTACAAATGCGATTCAATATGACCACCATTCTCATGTTCCAGGAACTGCATATGGTGCACGACATTTTCCACAGTGGCTTGCAACATATCGGAATTGATTTGTCTCACGTGTAACGCTATTCAATCTTTCAAAGTTGGAATATCGGGTACATGTCCTTGATACACAATCCTTTTAAGAAATCCCCACAGCCAAAAGTCACAAGGATTAAGATCAGGCGATCTCTGTGGCCATGGTGTGGGAAATGCACAACTAATGATTCTTCTGTCAGAGAAATGTTGTCGCAAAACACGCTGTACCTGAAGTCCGATGTGGGGTGGTGCACCATCCTGCATGAAGATGGTCCAATCGAGACATCCTCTTTGCTGCAGTTGTGGAAACACAAAGTTCTGTAGCATATAGGCATACCTGTTAGCATTGACGGAACAGGTCACTGGTCCATTTTGGCGATTTTCCTCATAAAAGTATGGACCGATGATAAAAGATGCCGTAAATCCGCACCACACTGTGACTTTGGGCGAGTGGATAGGCATCTGCAGACACACGTGCGGATTAGTTGCAGCCCAAATGCGACAGTTTCATGTGTTAATATCGGCGTTCAAATAAAAGTGCGCTTCGTCAGTCCATAAAATCTGCCACGGCCATGCATCATCAACTTCCATGTGCACTAAGAATCTCAAAGATAAGTCGATTCGTGTGGTCGCATCACCAGGGTGCAATTCTTGAACACGACTGATTTTATAGGGATAAAACTTCAACATCTGATGTAGGATTTTCCACACCGTTGTGTATGCGTTATCCGTTTGCCTGGATATTGCTCGTGCACTGCTGGTACCCTGCACATTCGTCATCTCCTGTTCCACAATAGCAGTAGCAACTTGTTCAACTTGTTGGTGATTGATCGGTTTGCGTCCCCTGCCTACCTGCACTGCTAGAGTTCAAGTAGTTTCAAATCGCCGAATCAGTTTTCATAAATTTGTTACGCTAATCAGTCCTTTTCGTAAATTTTTCATACGCCGGAAATCACATAGACAAGCACTGGCATTATTGTTCTGCTGATAATAGAGTTTAACTAACAAAGCACGCTCACGTAAGGTAAGAGGCATCGAAAAGCAGTTCGCCTACAAATGATAAGAAATCTCACAGGCTTTCCTTTTATTGCATGATCACTCACAAGAAACACAATAATACAAATGAATGCATTTTACTCGGTAAACAGCGCCAAAATTTCCCCTGTTGGCGACTTTTGGTACTTTTTTTTCTGTTAAATCGAATCCCCATGTTCCACTGTGTACGTCTACCGAATATTGGTGTGTTTCGTCCAATACATTACTCGCTAAAGGGCTCTGAACACTTGATGTTATTTTATAATCACCCGGTATATCTGGCGGGAAAAAAAAGATTACATTAAAATAAGTTAACATATATAAAAATTATTTTACACAATTTTGTATGACAATTTCCCATACTTTAGGAATAGCAAGAATGTCATTATGGTTTAGATTTTGTCTCTGAAGTAGGGCTTCAGCACTTTCTTTATATAAACGTTCATGTTTATATAAAAATCTATGTAGAAGTTTGGTCTTTTCCCAATGGATCCTATGGTTTGGGTTTTCAACTCCATGTTGTGCAAGGCCAGATTTCTGCGGTTTGATAAGACAGATATGGTCTCGATGTTCCAAAATGCATTTATGAATAGATCTACCTGTCTGTCCATAGTAAGACAATTTACAGGAGCATGGAACCTTGTATACGCCAGGTAGCATCAGAGGTTTGTCTTTAGGAGAACGTAAGAAGTTATAGATCTGGTTGATTGGTTTGTAGGTAGTAGCAAGTTTGTATTTCTTCATAATTTTTGAAAGACGTTTGGAGATGCCTTTGACATAAGGAATTGAAATCCTATTCAACCTAGACAAGAACAAGGTTGATGTGTGGGGAAATGACTGATGATTTTTTGAGTTGTTTTAAGATTGTATCCATTTAGTATGGCTGTATTTTTGATTATTTCCAATTCTTGGTTTAAAGATTCTTTAGAGGAGCAGAATCTGTGTGCTCTGGCTAATCATTTAATGATGCCAAATTTTTGCAATGGATGATGAGCAGGAGAACTGTGAATGTAGCGACCTGAAAATGTCAGCTTGCGATAGACAGAAGTGGAGATGAAACCATCTTCTTTTCTTTGGATGTGTAAATCCAAAAAGGAGATGCCCTGTAGAGATTTTTTTTTAGCGTAAATTTGATGCGAGGATGAAGAAGGTTTATTTTATCTAGAAACAGGTGTACTTCTTGTTCAGAATGACCCCAGACAGCAGAGACATCATCGACATATCATTTCCAAATTTTTGGTTTGGGTTTAAACATGAACATTTTTTCTTCAAGGTATTCTAGAAACAGGCTTGCTAAGTTTGGTGATAAGGGAGACCCCATTGCTGTTCCTTCCTCTTGTTTGTAAATTTTTTCTTTCCAAGTGAAGTAACTGGACATAATAAGAAATTTTAATAATTCAACGATATCAGATGGAAATTTTTGAGTTAACAAGTCTACTATTTCCTTATGGGGAATATTAGTGAAGAGGGAGACAATGCCAAAGCTAATTAGTATGTCAGTTTCCAACAGTTGAATGTCTTATTTTTGGATGAAACTCTGTGGAATTTTTAATTGATGAAGCTGAGTGGCCTATGTGAGGATGGAGAAGATTAGATAAAAATCTTGATAACTTATAAGTCAGGCTGCTAATAGAATCCACGATGGGTCTGAGTGGAATGTTATTCTTGTGAAGCTTAGGTAAACCGTATATTCTAAGAGGCCTAGCATGGTATGTCCTGAGTTTTTTAATTGTTTCTTCATCTAAGGAAGTGGTTTCATCAAGTAACTTGTTCAGTTTCTTGAGTTGTGTTTTTTTTTTTTTTGTAGGATCATAATCAAGTTTGATGTAAGTATTTCGATCTCAGAGTAGTAAATTCATTTTTCGGTCATATGAACTGGTATCTAGAACAGCAGTGGTATTTCCCTTGTCGGCTCTGGTGATGATTATGTTTTTATTACATTTTAAGAAGGTAAGAGCTTTCAATTCTGATGGTGGGATATTTAAGTCCGAAGGTTTGGCATCATAGATTATTTTGGATATTTCGAAACGAAGTCTGTTGGCTTCAATACTGGAAAGATGGTCGATGTTTCTTTCAATGTTGTGTATAAAATCTAAATATGGAAAGCGCTTAGGTGAAATGGCAAACTTATGACCTCTTGCTAGAACATTTAATTCATTTTCTGTTAATGGATGGCTAGATAAGTTGACAACCCATTTTTCGGTCAGCAATTTGTTGGTATTTTTCTTAGATCGATTTAACAAATTAAGGTATTTTTTTATGTAGATTAATATTACTTTTATCAAATGCTTTTATTATTATTATTATTATTATTACGGGTATCTCCATGGAGTCAGTAGACTCATCGCGGGAGACCCAAACTAGCAAAACAATATCTGTCATATCTCTTCTTGAATTCATTTACAGACGAAGAGCTCACAACTAAGTCAGGCAATGAATTCCACTCATTCACCACCCTCCAGGCAAAAAACCTTGTTCTGACACCTTTGTTAACCACACTCTTCTTTAATTTCCAGGGATGACCTCTTGTTCTTCCATCACTATCACACAGCTGAAACATTTCCCCTGCATCAATCCTATAAAAACCTTTTAGTAATTTGAATGTTTCTATCATATCCCCTCTTCTTCGCCTATCAACCAATCTCTGCAATCCACAAGCTCTCAATCTTTCAATGTAGGGAGCATTTTTTATATCACTCACCAACTTGGTCACTCTTCTCTGAACCCTCTCCACAGCCTCCTCATCTCCAAGGAATCCAGGTGACCAGACCTGAGCACAGTAATCCAAATGTGGAAGTATCAATGCTTTATAAAGGGGAATAATAACCTCTTTATCTCTGGATGTCAGTGTGTTCCTCAAAACCAAGTAATCCTATGTGCAATCTTGGACACCTTAGCAATGTGTCCTCTGAACTTCATCTCCCTATCTACCAATACCCCTAAGTCCCTAGCCTCATCAATCTCTTGGAGTACCTTTCCATCGATGTAGTACACAGCTGGTAATCTTTTAATCCCAAAATGCATGACTTTACACTTTTCCACATTGAACTGACATCCATTTTCTTTTGCCCATTTTACCAGCTTATTTAAATCCTCCTGCAAACTTTCAACATCATCCCTGAATTTGATCCCTGAATTTTTTGAGACGATGATATATTGAGAAAAGATATTGGAAATTTTTTTTTCACTTGGAAAAAACTTCCAATATCTTTCTCTAATGCATAGTAATTTAATAATCAGGTGTGACACCTTTTGGCAACTGGCATATGGAATTATGGCTTCTGCATTGCTTCAACTCCGGACCCAGAGGTATCATCTCTGGGTCTGGCTCCCACTGAGGAGATCTCAATAAAGGTTGAAACAGGTCTAGGTAGTGACCCTCCCCATAATGCATAGCATTATACATGTCTGCAAGGAGATGTGCTTTGCATTATGGGATACTAAGGAAAGTGAATGAGAACTCAGTCCACCTTTGCCACGAGTTGCCCCAGTCCTGAAGATACTTCAGGTGCAAACTTGTTTACTTACACATGGATAAAGGATTAAACTAAATATATAATTTAAAGAAGTATAAGACATTTGATAGTAATTAAATGCACAAAGAGTATAAAATGTATGCTAGAAAGGCAATGCAAAAAAAAGAGAAACCAAAGTATTAATAGAGGAGATTGATCAGTCAGCAAAAAAACCAAGAGAATTCTTCTACCACATGATGATAAAGCAAGAGGGCAAATAATTGTGGAAAGGCAACAATGATATATGGTCTGAAGGTCACAGTATGCTGCAAGTCTTGCAAAAACTGCACAGTACAATGCTGTAATAAGGAGTACACTGACAAGTAAGGGTAAAAAGATTGTACCACTATATAAAGCATTGGACAGACAACGCAAGAACATGTGCACACACATACAAAGACAGACTATTGTGCTCAAATTTGGTCACTTAGTTTCCATTGTGATGTGGATATACTCATAGCAGTATCAGGACACTGGAAAGTTGAATGTAGTTAGAGATGGGGGGGGGGAATGCAGTTTAGTAGATAGATAGAAAAAAGAAGCAACATGATGCAGGCATTTAAGTTAATGAGGGGATGCAATGCATTGCTGGAATGTGTTGTGATTGCTAGGAGTGTGAATGGGCTTTAGGCTCAATAGAAAAGATATGTTATCTTAAGTGAGAATTCCCATGATGATGATGAGTGACTACTCCACAGAGATTTTTGTAATAATAATTTATTATTATTACACGACACCTTCAAGGAGTCCAAAGACTCATTGAGGGAGGACACCTACGTTTACAACTCTCCATCTCCACAACTTAATCTACCAACCATACCAAAACGCCACTACCATCATCTACACCAATGCCATCTACAGCCCAACACCACCACTAGTATTTTTTTGTCTGTAAATTGCACATTTCTCAAGGCCGATTTGTCTGTATGTGGGATGAAAAACCCAAGTTTCTAGGGAAAAAATCCTGCTACCTCTGTATGAGTGATTAACTTACTTTCTGATCAAGCAAAAAATCTTAATGCAGAACAAAAATCTTAATTATGAAATTACACTAAAATATTTTTAAGTTAAAGCTTTCTTCTCTAATTGAGCTCTGCAGCTAAAATTCAGAATTACTCAAGTGCAAGTACCAAAATATAACAAAAATGAAAATAATTTATCTTGAAATTTTGCAATTAGTAACTTTTTTCTTTCTTTCTTTTTTTTTTTTATGTTTATCTTCAAGCCATGAAAGGTTATCAAGTACATTAGTACCATGGCCAGGCTAAGGAACTTTTTTTATTATCATTTTTAATTATTATATTTCTGTATTTATTTTTAAAATAATTCAGAAACTTCCTGCTCTAGAGACTAAATGCTGAACTTTTTTTCAAGACACTTCAGGCCTCTAATAAAAGAGAAAGTAGTCTAGCAATGAAATTCATCTCCCACCTAAAATGACAAACATCCATGCCTACAGTGGGATATAAATGTACAACCTGTTTAGCTGAAGAGTATATTAACTTAACAATCTGCTAATTAGGCTAGCTGATCATATCTTCAAAATGTTGCTACAAATAAATTGAAATCATGACTGCAAAATGAAAGAGTGCAACATAATTGCAATTGACTGCAAAAGTTAATACCTGCTAAAATAAATTCTTAATTTTAATTTTCCATAATTATGAACACTTCTCCCAAAAGAAAGACCAGCTTGAATTATATAAATGAGAAGGTCTCAGAAGATTCTTTAATCAGTCTTCCAGGGTAAAATTTGCTTCTATGCAATACTTTGGCCTTGTTCCACTTAATTCTAATGATGCTCCAACAGTCATTCTATAACAATGTTTAGAAAACTGTTACTGATTATAAAATCATTCTCTCTCTCTCTCTCTCTCTCTCACTGTATATATTTTTGATTTATTTCATGATTCCAGTTCTTATTGAAGTGGGATAAATTATTCTATCATTATCAGTAATGCTATATAATTAAACATATACATGTAAAAACCACATAAAACAGTACATAAGAAAGTTGGTGCCACTGCTGAAATTTCTTGATATGCTTAGTTGTGCATATATTACTCTAGACCAGTGGTTCTTAACCTTTTTTTCTAGCCTACATCCCAGTGAACTTCAATTTACATTCTCGCACCCCCTTAAAAAATGTGATTTTTATTTGTTAGAAAAGAAAATTTATTGCAAAACAATTTATTGAGAAATACATATACGTATCAACATAAAATCAAAATAACATATAAATTTTTAGTGACTAATTTGTTGTTGCTTTTTCATAATATTTTGAAAGCAAGGTTCCTTTTCGAAAGGGCTACGCACATATCATCCCTTGCATTTAAGTGATTTCGGGTTTTTGTTTTTATGTGCAAAAGTGATGAAAATCCCATTTCGCAAAGATCGGTAGTAGTAAATGGTAGAAGTGTCTGCAATGCTGTCTTCGCCAGTTGTGAAAATGGTTGAGTACACCAGAATTGTTCTAAATCCAATTTTTCAAATTCCATTTGAATACGTGCACTGGCTCGCATTTCAATAATATCATCTTTTATTAAATTACCATCGTTTATAGAATTAAGAGCAAAAAGAAATGGATCCACCTCTGCTCTTTGCCAATATCTCCTGTGGAAAAATATCTATGAAACGAACCAAACAATTGTTGCAAACGTATTACAATTTTAGGTAAAATTGTGATTTTTTCGTTACCCAAAACAATTTTATCAAGCAGGGGAAAATTTGCAAAATTACCATTTTCAACTCAACATATCCAAATTTTGAGTTTTTCAATAAAAGCAAATAATTTTTCACTAGATGTTATTATGTTCTTACCGTACCCTTGCATTGATATATTTAATTCATTTAGGTGAGTGAAAATATTTACTAAGTAGATCGAATTACTGCATCTCTTCTTTCAAAGTCTTGAACTAAATTACAATTCTGGTTAGTAAGAAACTGAATAATCTCCTCGCGCATTTCAAAAACCCTGTTAAGCATACATCCCTTGGAGAGCCATCTTATGTCAGTGAGATAAAGAAGCACACTATGGTTAGCACAGATTTCTTCGCAAAAAGCACAAAAGATACAATGTCAATCCTCGAATATAATTTACTATGTTCACCACTGTAGCTAAATATTTTTTAAGTTCACTGGCAAATTTTTTGATGCAAGTGCATGGTGGTGCAACACACAATGTGATTATTGTAACTTGCGGTACTTCTTTTTTGGTATAGGTAAAAAAACTGGAATTTTTGCATAATATCACAGGTGCACCATCAGCACATATGGAGCTAATCACATTCATTGGTATTTGATGTTTCAAGAAAAAGTTTTTAATGTGATTAAAAACATCAATTCCTTTTGCCATTAGTTCCAGTTGATCACAAAATAATAATTCTTCCAAAATTTCCTTTTCCTTTATGTATCGCACAAATACTAATAACTCACTGCAATTATCAACGTCAGTTGACTCGTCCAATTGAATACACACTTTCAGAGGACTGGTTTTAATATCTTATACTACTTGCAGTAAAATATCCTAATTGATGTCATGAATGCATGATCGAATCACATCGTTTAATAATGGAATCTGCTGAATTTTTTTATGTGCTTCAGAACCTAATACAATTTTTACAATTTCCAATGCACATGGTTTTACCAGCTTTTCAGCTATTGCATGAAGGTTTTTTTCCTTTATGCACAGATATGCCACCTGATAAGAAGCTTCTAGCAAAGGATTCTGAACTACTGCAGTCAAATTTTGTAATGGTATTGCTGCTATCGAATCGTGCCTTCTTAGACTTCAAAATGTTAAGTGTATGTCCTGCAGCTTTACCACAATGGTGATTGTTGAAATGTTCTAACAACTTTGACGATTTAAGATTGGAGTTTGGAAATATTTTGCAACATAAATGCATTGTGGTCTTTGAGTACCATCTTTCTCTGTTTCACAAGTAAATCCATAAGCAACATAATCATCTTTCCATTGGCATCTTTTTGACATGGCGGGGATTACTACAAATAATTAATTAATATTTACATATTATTTAACTACGAATATGGCCATGGTTCCTTAAGAAAATTATAAAATAACGTGTAAGCAAAAATTAATTTTAGTTCTTACTAATCTTTTCAAAATTCGAGAGAAAAAAAATTAATCAATTGCTCTTTACTTACTGATTCCTGGCAGTAAAACCAAAAAAATAGCATTCGTTTGTCATTTGATCCACTTTGCTGCAATGAAATTATGTTTCTCATGACAATGGCGAGTGTATGCGCAGCAAGTAACCGTGCGTTCGGCTTGGGTGCATGTGTGAGTGTTTGTGAGCGGCAGTACATACGAGGATTTTTTTGAATATAGTGGTTTTTAATTTCTTAAAATGTAACAAATAAAAAATATGTATAACTTATATTTAATGGTTCTTGGTGAAATAGAATAATTCTGTATGGGTTGGAAGATTATATATCATAAATATAATTTACTTTGCATAACTTTTCCTCTCGTGGAAAAAGAAAATATGATTTAAATAATTAATCAATATATGCTGGAATATTTTCCAGCTCACACCCCTAGGAATGCTTTCTCGCATCCCCAGGGGTGCACGCACTCCTGGTTAAGAAACAATGCTCTACACTGACTCTTCATTCTCAATAAAACTTAATCACAGATTTAACAAGGATTTGAATAAGATTAAATGTACACAATTACAAACAGCTTGCATGAATAACAATAAAAAAATACAAAATGCTGAATAAAGATGAGGAATAACATATGCAGTGATTATGATGGATGACTAAGCCATTATAATGGCAGTGAATGAACTTCTTGTCAGCTTATTCTCCCACAGAGAATAAGCTGACAAGAAGTTCATTATAATGAGCCGTGGAATGCATTGCCTGATGGAGTGGTGGGAGCGAGAACGGTCAGTGAGTTTAAAGAGTGGTATGATAGACTTTGTGTTTCTCAGGGGGGGGGCCTCCCCTCGATGAGTCTTGATAGACTTTATGTCTTAGGAAGGATCTCCCTCGATGAGTCTTTTGACTCCTTGGAGGCCTGAATAATAATAATAATAATAATAATAATAATAATAATAATAATAATGAACAGCACTCAGCATATCAGCAAGAATTTTCTTTAGCAACAGACTGGAAAGTTCAGAATGATGTGATGGTGGATGTTAACTCTTTTATAGTACAAGTGCAGTAACAAGAAAGAATTATGATCTAATTTTAAAATATGGCATACAGATTTAACATATGTAAGTCAATGAAAGTTTTTTTTTTTTTTTTTTGTTAATATTCACTTTTTCGAAACAGTCCTTACAACGATAAACATTTTGTAGTACTTAAACTTCTTAAACTGTGTTATTCTTAAACTTCTGTTCTCTAGAACTTTACAGGTAAATAGAAATTCAGCATCATAGAGATAACAAATGAAACCTTCTGGTTTGATCATAAGGAGCGTGCCAAAAGAGACAACTATTGTATGGAAAGCTGTCTGAGTATGAAAAGAAACTAGCTCTATAAGCTAAAGACAACCCAAAAGAATTCTATTCTTATGCTGCAAATAAAAGAAAGATTGAATATGAAAGAATAACTAATGAATATGGATGGTATATGAGTGCAGATGTAGAAGAGATTGTTCAACTGATGGGTGCCCATTTTGCTAAATGCTATCAATCTGGTGTATGGAACATTGAGTTCACTGCTACCTCTTCACTGGATGAAGAAACTCAGGTGTATAAGGACAATGTATTACAGCTGTTGCATAAATTGAATAAGAATTCTGCAATAGGGACTGATGAGCATGGATGCTAAAAGATTGTTCAGCTGAACTGGTTATTTCTCAGAACAGGGAAGATTCCACTGGAATGGAAAGAATGTATGGTAATCCCACTGCACAAGGATGGTGCAAAGACTGATATATCCAACTATCAACATCTCTGGAGTGGTGGTGAAGATTTTGAAAAAGTTGGTTAGTGCTCACATTCAGAAATGGATTGACAGAGAATCTCTACTATGGTGTGAATAGCATGGGTTTATTAAATGATGTTTGAGCAACTTGCTCACATTCTACAATAATGTTATCATTCCGGTAGACATGGGGAATAGATACACCATGGTACTCTTTGATTTTGCTAGCATGTTTGACAGAGTATAGCATGGATGACTGTTGCATAAACTAGAGAATATGGGATTGAAGTATATAATATAAAATACCGTGGATAAGGATGACTAACTGACATATCGAAAAGTGGTATATAGGGATGGGAGTCTGCAAGATTTAAGGTAACCAGGGTGTATCACAAGGATCAATCCTTGGTCCATTGTTAGTCAATCTACAGATTAATAACATTGGGAAGGATTTGACAGGCAACATATAGGTATTTGCTGATCATGCAAAGATAGGTAGGAAATGAGGAGTGCAGCTAATATGCAGTACTTGCATAATGATTTGAATAGGCTAGAATTTGAGAATGTGAAAATGGCTATCAGTTCAATGTTAGTGTATGTAAAGTCATGCACTTTGGTGTGATTAGATATCAAATCACATTATATTGGTGGGATTATGCCGATCAGGCTAGGAAACTTGGAGTTTCCGTAAACAGCAAGTTGAAGTTCAAGAGCCATACAGCAAATACAACTCAGAGGCTTTTATTTTTGTAGACAGAAGACGTCTTAAGTTTGCACGGCAATAATTGAGCTTTGCATTGTGTATTGAAGGCCGATACTTGCTCGTCTAGTCAAAGTTACCTTGGCTTGCTTGGTTGTGGGAGCTTCCAGGTCCTCGCAGCAGCACTGTGATTTCATTCGCGTGCATAGCCATTTCCGCTCCCTTCATGTCACCTTAAACACAGGCCATATGCAGTCAATGTAGCTCTAGCCAGTGAGCTTCAGCCAGCTTTTACAAGTGTGCGTGTTGCTTGGGAAAATTAAGTTACAACCAACTTTTTATGACGATGTTATTGACCAGTTCATAAAGAACTGTAGGGTAGAATTTGTATTCAAGTAGATAAATTGAAAAAGATAGAATATCATTTGTAAAATAAATGTTGTATTTGTATGATTAAATGTACATACATTTCTAAATATATAATTTTAAATGGTCTGTAATTCATTATTCCGCTAATCAGACTTCAATCACACCTCTCACTCCCTGAATTATAACAAGAGCAAGCATGAATTTCAAGACCAGTATTCACCCCTGGAGAGGAGATATGTCAGACCTACAAATTTCTTAAAGGGCCATACAGGATACAAGTAACAGGAATTTTTCATTTTATGGAGGGTGGAGAGAGGTCAAGAAGACATCCATAGAAGTTGAGAATGATGGCAGTCAACAAGAGGGTGAGAGCTAGATTTTCTTTCATAGAATGGTGAATGACTGAAATAGATTACCGTTGGATGTTGTGTGGGCAAGTGTTGTGAATGAATTCAAGAACAAGTACAGTATGACAGCAGGTGTTGTTAGTATGTGGTCTCCATCGATGAGTCCCTGATTCCCTGAAGGTTCCTATTAATAATGATAATTAATTGCAAAGTAAATCATCTATCACATAAAGGCATTTGCAAATATCCAAGCCATAGTAGAATTCTTGTATATGTTTATTCTGGTAAGGAAAGTATATCTGAAAAAAAAAAATCTTGTTATCATCCTTATTTTACCCAAGCATGAGCAAATAAAAGTTGCACATTACATATTTGCCAACTAGGTTGTTTGCATATACAGAAGCAGATGACTTCATATCAAGTTGCCTAAGTATAGCATAATTCACATTATACTTCCTTCTAAGACATGCCATATATTATGGGAAAGGTCACTACCCAGACTAGTTCAACATTTATGAGTGCTAGCATGCACACTCATTTATGAGCTATACACCCATAAGACGAAGTGACCTTCGTCTTATGGGATACTGCACATACATACCCCATATACAACTTTCTGATACATATCTGACAGCTAGTTACTGATCTAACTCAGAACTTTGATATCCAATCCCATCTGTTTAGATTTATTTAACAACTTGTTGTGTTGGAGTCTATCGAAAGCTTTTAAAAAATCCAAGTACACCACTGTATATGCATCTCCCCTATCCAAGGTATTTGTGACTTTATTACAGTGCATAAGTTAGTGAAACATGATCTCTCCCTTAACAATTCGATGCTTGAAAACCACAAAGAATACTGCTGATATCAACCTATTTCTGTATCCTACTTCTCATCAATCTCTATAGTACCTTCACGACTCCAGATATACAAATTGGCTATTAATTTGAAGCCACAGCCTTATCACCAGTTTTAATCAATGAAACAATTTTACCTTCTTTCCACTCCCTTGGAACCTGTGCTGTTGTAAGAATAAAGAAGCATGCCAATGTGACTGCCAATTCACTGGAACATTTCCTTAAGATGTGTGGTGATATCTCATTAAACCCTAACATCTTATTGACCTAACCCTAACATCCTATTTCCTCAAGATTCCTCCCTGATCAGGATGAAACATCCTTATCAGGATGTTTCATCCTGTCACCAAATCATCCGATCACCGAATACTTCAACAATGTCTTCTGTAGCAGTTTCCATTCTATCATTTTCATCCATTAACATCATTTTACCATGATCATTCTTCCTTCTACTTGCTACATATCTAAAAAACTCTCTAGGATTTTACTTCGCTTGATTTGCCAATTTCTGTTCATACTGCACTTTTGTTTTCCTTACTAAGTGAATCACTCTCCTGGCTTGTTCTTTTATACTCTTGTATAAAGTAACTGATTATTACCATTATTCATCTTGTTACTCCAAAGTACTTCTTCCAGATTTCATGTAGAAGCCCCTCATTCATCCATTTTACATCTACCTTATTTCCTTTGGCCTTTGGAATACATAGACACATTTATGCTGATAAATATTTCTTTGTCAGTTCCCAAGCAGCATTTATTTCCTTACAGCTCAACTCCTCATTCCATGATGTAGATCCAAGCTGTCTCCTAAGCCAATCATAATCACCAGCTTTTATAATTCCACATATATCCTTTCCTCACGGAAGCTTGCATATGGCTAGCCACAATCCAGATAATCACTTCATGATCACTTTCACCAAACTGGAGGAAAGTGTGAAACCCCACTCACAGTGACATCCTCTGATGATGTGATCAGATCTAAAATTTTTGATCTTTGCGTGCCCTCCTTTACATACTGCATGAGATAGTTATCTCTCAAGAACTCAAGAAATTAATTTTCCTTATTCCCAAATGCTATTTCTTCATTCCAATCTATACTGCCATAATTAAAACTGCCCATAATAATTACCCTTCCTTTGTTCACTAATTTGAGTTGTTTATATATTTCTTCATCACTACCCTCCACATTCCCTGGCCTATAGCAACATCCAATTAAATATGTCTTCCTGTCAAATTCCACATTACACCACACTGCCTCATAACCATTGTCACTATTTTCCTCTTTCATATCTAGCTTATGTGGACTTAATTCCCCTGCTATTGTCAGCAGTACGTCCCCCTCCCTTCTTGCCCTTTCTATCCTCATGAAAAATACTGTATCCTTCCATTTCTACTCCCGTTATGATATCATCTTCATTCAAAACCATGCTTTACTTATTCCAATGATTTTGGGGTGAATAAACTCAATCACTGAAACCATTTCATTCCCTTTATTTCTGATACTTCTGGCATTTGTAAACAAACACAATAATTAATTTTTAGGTCTATTATCAGTCATATCCAAACCACTGGTTGGTTATGATTTTCCCACCACGCCTGCTCCTGCCCAATCACCTTTATCACCACTTACTGCATATATCTGCTCAATCTCAACTTTCCCACCTACATCACAATATACTCCATCTCCATACACACATTCACTGCTACTTTCAACATCCACTCTGTTTACGCCATGTCTCTCTGTCCACCTGGGCTTTCTCCCCCCCCAACCATTTCCCTGTTCCTGTTGCATTCCTGTTCACTCACACTATAACTGTTTCCACTGCCAAGCACTCCTCTCTCTTCAATACAACTCTCCTGATCTTTCACTTCATCTCTTGCTTTTGATCTCTTGCATGCAGCACACACACACACTGTACTTTCTTCATCACCATCCTCCACATTCTTGGGCCTATAGCAACATCCATCTAAATATGTTTTCCTGTCAACCACCATGTTATACCTCACTGCCTCATAACCACTGCCACTATTTCCCTCTTTCATGTCTACCTTATGTGAACATAATTCCCCTGCTATCATCAGCAGCACACCCCCCTCCCTTTTAAATATATATATAAAATTGGTAAAAAAAAAAAAATATTAAAAAAATCCTTAGCCCATCCATGGTACCAAATGGACTATAGGTTTACAAATAACTTTTCATGGGTGGGAGCAATATATTAAAAAAAAATATCACTCTTCGTGGACCCAGTACAAAGCCTTCGGGCACTCCACTAGTCACATTAATTCTCAATTCCATTCCACCATATACTACTTTCTGGTGTAGTATATGGTGGAGTAGAATCTACATTCATATCATTCCCATATGATTAAACTCATGTAACAGTTTTCGATGTGGTATTTTTCAAATTCCTTTGCAATGTCCAACAGTATTATGGCATAACCCATTTCCTTTATCCAATTCTGCTGTCACTTTATTATAAAATGTGAATAAATTACAAAGAAAGGCTCTACTTTTTTATAATGCCATACTGCCCACTAAAGAGTATCGTATTCATTTCCACCCATTGTTTCATTGTATCTTTAACCACCACTCCAGAGATACTAATCGGTAGTAATTTGCTACTTCTGTCTTGGAACCAGTCCGCGTGGTTAGCCTAGTGGCTATGCACTTCGCAACCATATGCCTGGGAAAAGAGTGTCCTGGGTTCGATTCCTGTCGTTGACGTGAGGAGCATAGGATCTTTCCCAGACATAGCCAAGTTAGCTGGTCTTGGGCATGGACTGCAGGGTTTTTCTCCCCCAGTTTATCTGAGGTTTTTCCTCCAGCAAGCAGGCAAACTGGCCCAGTGAACACACGCATCTACAGACATAGAACACACTGGGAGGCATAGGGACTAGCCATCTTATCCTCAGGATGGGTACGCTTGAAAGGGCTTAGGATAGTTCCATAACAGGACAATAGGCCTAATAAGAAAAAGGAATAAGAAGAAGTAGTAGTAGTAGTCTTGGAGCCACCTTCATGGAATGGAAATATCTTACCCTCTTTCCATTCCCTTGGAACCATGCCAGAGCTGAAACTTACTAAACTTCAACTAAGGCACTGCCGGTCCTCTTGCACATTCTCATAACACAAGAGCTGATGTAATGTCCAGTCTCACTGGTGTGAAAATTGAGGTAGAATAGACCCCTGCAAAGGGATCGCTTAGTAGCTGAACTATTTCTTCTGCTTTTGTCACTTTCCTAATACTGATTAAATTTATTATTAAATTTGTTAAATGAATTAAAGTTATCCTTCCATAATCATTCTTTCTCTTACTTGCTTCATAGTGAAAACACTCTTTTTGGATTTAGTTGGGCCTACTTAGCTAATTTTTTTTCTCGTAGTCTGATGTATTCTTCAGATTCCCCTACTACTCACTCATCTTGCATGTGCTTGAAATAATATAGCAGCAGGGCAATTCTAAAGGAGTAGAAAGAAAGTAAAATTTTTCCAGTTTGCAGAAGGGATATTAGACTGAGGCTCCAAATTATAGGCCAAATCTGTTTCAGTAGTTGTAATTAAGGTTTTAGAGAGGTTTGTGAGACTAGGATAAAGAACTGGGTTGATAATAGCAGCATTCTTTACAATGGTCAGTATGGGTTAGTTAAGGGTAGGTCATGTTTTAGCAATTTGCTTACATGCAACAAAGTGATGAATTCACTGGGTAAGGGAGATGCACATACAGCGGTGGTGGTGGACTCAGATTTCTCAAAGACCTTTGTCAGATTAGCACACAAGCTGGTAACTAAACTAATATGCATTGGATTGGATAAGAAGTGATCTGGATTGATAGGCTGTCATATAGGTATCAGCAAGTTGTGCAACAGAGAGTGGTATGCCAAAAGAGGAAGGTCACCAGCAGAGTGCTGCAGGTATCTGTTCTGGGATCACTATTGTTTAATTCATATGTTAATGATATTGGGACAGGCTTAATTAGAGATATATACCTATTTGCAGATGATGCAAAGTTGGGAAGAACTGTGAGGAGCTAAGTAGATGTGGCTTTACAGGGAGGATCTCAACAGGCTGTGTAAGCAGGCAAGTAAGTGGAATTATCAGTTCAATGTGTAAGATCTTGAAATTTAGTCAGCTAGAATGGGTGCAGAGTACAAAATTAATGGAAAATTTTGGAAGGACACAGAAGATATAAGAGATCTGAGAGTGATGATGGACAGAGACAAAGTACAGGAGTCACAATGCTAATACTGTGCAAATATCACACTGGATTATGGCAATGATGAGAAGGACCTTGACAGTCAAAGCAAAAAGGTTATGGTTCCTTGTATAATGCCTTGATATGCATATGGATTACTGTGCACATATCTGGTCTCCTGGTTTTAAAGGAGATGAGGATACTCAGAGGTTTCAGAGAGGATTCACTAAGTTGTGGTCAGGTCTATGGAAATGTGGTATATGAAGACTGATTGAGGATTATTACCACATTAATCTGGAGAGATTTTTCACAGAGTCAAGGGAGACAAGGGCAGAATAAGCTATCCCTGGAAGCTGTATAAGATGGGGAGGGGGGGTAAGCAAGGGAGTGAAAAGTAGATTCTCTGAATGGAGATTGGTTTGCAAGAGGAATGCATTGCCTGAGAGTGTGGTGGGTGCAGAAACTGAATAAGTTTAAAGCATTGGTTTGCAGCATTTTTTTTTTTTTTTTTTTGCGTGATAATGTGGGCAGAATAAGCTATCCCTGGAAGCTGTATAAGATGGGGAGGGGGGGTAAGCAAGGGAGTGAAAAGTAGATTCTCTGAATGGAGATTGGTTTGCAAGAGGAATGCATTGCCTGAGAGTGTGGTGGGTGCAGAAACTGAATAAGTTTAAAGCATTGGTTTGCAGCATTTTTTTTTTTTTTTTTTGCGTGATAATGTGGACTTCCTGCAATGTCTTGATTTCTTGGAGGTCTGATGCTACTAACAATAATAATCAAAAAAGACAGTAAACCTATAGTATATAAGTACAGTAGGTGGACAAAGATTTTCATTTTTTATTTTATTTTATAGAATCTCAAAACCTTCTTCTGGAAACCAAACATGGAATTTTTTTCAAACTCTTCAGGCTTCCAATAAACAGTGCCATGGTCTTATACCATGGCATATGAAATTCATTGCCCTCTTTTCCCATCTAAAGACACTCACAAACATTATGATAATGACAGGATTGGAACCTGCAGCTTGTGGAGTTGCAGAGCAGAGCAAAGTATTGTTCATTTCTCCTATACCTACGGATGGACCCATGGTCCTTTCAGGTAAAATAGTAATTCCATTTTACACAAACTATGCCCACTGATAGCACAGAGATTTTAATCATTAATACTGATATTTCTAAAGAAGAATACTTACAATATCTTATTTTGAGAAGTTTGATATTTCAGCTCACCTGATGCAAAGCAGTGAGTCCATCTTCATTAGTAGAATCAGGACTTACACCTAACAGCAACAGTCTACGAACTATAAATAAAAAAAAAAATCATAGAAGAAATCAAAAATGTTAGATGGAAAACAGCAATTATAATATTATAAATATCAGTATAAATGTGATTAAATTTAACTTCTCTAATTTAACTGGAAATGAGAGTACATTTATGTATATTAAAATTAAGGCAGTGTGATCAATATTTCAGTATAGTAACTGCATTTATGTGCTCTCACCTTTATTAAGAAACAAACTAGCAAACAATAATTTCTTTCCCTCTCACACATAAAGAATATAAATACAACTCCTTTAACTTGTTTTATTTTACTTCTAATAAGACTTTCATTCTTTCATTTTTTCATCTGATATCATGATCAGTTTGGAAATCACTTCTCTTTTTCTCTCTTCACAAATATCTCCTCTACCCGACTCATTATCATTAATTAAAAACTCCCCCACTCCCCAAACATCACGGAACTCAACCAATTTGCCATCCACATTACTTCCTTAACTTTGAAGAACAAAATATACAAATAGATAGAGAGTACACTTATTGTTCTCCCATCTCACCTCCCTAGCCCAATTTCAACATGGGACATTTTGAAAAACTCTTGCTGCTGCCATTTATTTATTTTTTACATGATCTCAAAACCTTTCTCTAGAGAACCAATGGACAAAACAAATCTAGAGAACAATGGACCTTTTTCAACTCTTTCAGGCTTCCAATAATCAGGGCAGTTGTCATATACCAGCCAATGAAATTCATTGCCCAATGTAAGATCACTGCCCTCTTCTCCTATCTAAAGACACTCACAAACATCATGCTCATGGCTCTTACACTACTGGCTAAAATATACTGATGTTTTCTCCATTCGGTGATATGGCTCAAACACATTAGGCACATTTCTTTTCCACCTCAACAGCCAGCACTTCAGAATCCAATTTATTATAGAAAAAGAACATAAAATAGTGCCTCCATGGCACAATTTGAAGAATGATGGTATGCTGCACCCTTTGGTTGGAAAAGGCATAGGTTTAATTCTCATCGTAACAGGAAAAATCTTTATATGTTTTTTTTTTCAATTGAAGGTGAGTTAGTCAATCTCATATGGGGATAGCAGGGTTTTTCTCCCAGAAACTTGGAATTTTTCATCCCACATACAGACAAATCAGCCTTTAGGACACGTGCAATTTACAGACAAAAAATTCTAGTGGTGGTGAGCAGTAGATGACATTGGTATACATCAGGGGTCTCCAAACTACAGTCCGTGGGTCAGATGCGGCCCGTGATATGATTTTATCTGGCCCGACAATTGGACTAATTTGTCAATAAGAATCCACAAAAAAAAAACATGGGGTGTTGATAGATTTCAAATGCATTAATTAAAATTGTGTTCAAAATATATTCCCGAATAGCAAAAAGTAACTGTAATCCAAGTTACGGTCTTTCCGACTGTAAAAGGTCGGTTAAAATGGACTAACGAAGAAAAAAAATGTTAAAGAATTCAAAACGAAATAAAAAGTTACATCAGAATAAACATTTTTATCAACAAAAAAATTTATGCCGCACAAAATAAGAACACTTAAAAAAGTCGGTAAAAACACGGTTAAAACAAACTAACGAGCAAAAAAGGAAATAAAAACAAAATTTCCCGATCTGTATTCATTGACAAAAAACTCAAAGTTATACGAAATTAAAAAAAAAGTTACATGTAAATTGTCGGTGTATATTCAGTTGAAAAACTAACAACTAGAAAAATTTAAACATGTTGAAAGTGGTGTTGTACCACCTTACCCCAGTCCTGAAGATACTTTCAGGTACAAACTTTGCTTGCTCACACTTGGATAAAGGATTAAACTAAAAATTTAAACAAATTGTTTCCTGAACGGAAAAAAATGAATTCAGCTATTTCAAAAAAAAAAAGTATCAGTACAAAATTTTTTTTTGAAAAAAAAAAAAAAAAAAAAATTCTTCTTTTTTTGGATATTACAGGTAAGTTATTAACCGAAATATCCAAATTATTACTCAATTTTTAATTGCATAAATGTATATTTAAAGGTGCATATTCACTTATTCACATATTTGCTCATACAGAGTTCTCATGATTTTAAAAATTTTATAATTATTTATAAATTTATTTTCTTTTATAAGGTTAACAACATTTGAAATCGCTACTTGTAATTAGCACTTCAAAATTTGAACCTGAGTTTAATAAGATTTTAAAAACACAAACACAGTTACATCATTCACATAAATGGTTTTATTAAAATTTGTGATAAAATGAGAATTTGCTGATAGTGTTCGTTGTCATTAATACACGATAATTTAATCTCAACTCTGTAATCAGTTTTTATCTGCTTTCAATAAAACTCGTATATCTAGTTCTAGAGTTTTTTTTTTACTATGGCCCGCTGAACAGTGCTGTAGTACTCAATGTGACCCTCATGGCAAACAGTTTGGAGACCACTGATATAGATGATGGAGAGTTGTGGAGTAGGTGCCCTCCCTCGATGAGTCTTTGGACTCCTTGGAGGTGTAACGAAATAATAATAACAGACTGGCCTGTCCATAGACTTTAATCACACATCTTCCTAATAGTACTTTCCAAGGTTTACAGAAAACAAAGTCATATGCACAGGTGCATTCAAACTTTCTCATCATCCTTCCAACTTATAAAAACTCTAGTTAACAAAGCATTCAAACTACTCTAACTAGACAATTCTAACAACTAACAAAATACTTGTTCCTGCTTCCATACTGTAACCCTTTCAATATACATACTGCAGTAGTGCTATTGCTATTCTCACTATTCAGGGCAAAAAAATAAATAAATAAATTATATATATAATATATATATAGAAAGTATTTTACCTTGGGTATAATAAATGTTAAAGATACCAAGCTATTTTAAACCTGGTTTTACTCCATTTCCCAAGTAAGCAAACAGACAAAAAAGTCAAGTTTGCACCTGCAAGTGTTGCAGGATCAGCTAGACTTGCAACACTTGCAGGTGCAAACTTGACTTTTTTGTCTGTTTGCTTACTTGGGAAATGGAGTAAAACCAGGTTTAAAATAGCTTGGCATCTTTAACATATATATATATATCCAGAGCTTTAAAGAAATATAATCTTTGTACTGCTTTCAAACCTCATATCAATCTAGCTGTCTTTATCAGCATCCTTAGAGATCCTTAGAGTATATAAATGTCTTGTACTTGTGACTTGTCATATTATAGAAAATCTGGAATCTGTAATGCTCCTGTTGGAATAACATAAGAAATATGTCCAACACCATAATTAGAGTCAGTCAGGACATGCAAGCTGTGGCATGGATATCTTGCACAGAATCAAAAAACTTCACACATGGACTACAAACAAATATGAATTTTTTGGAATCAACAGTAAATCTTAAAAACCAATCCATCCTCAAATATGGTTATGTGAAAAAACACCAAGATACAGGAAATGTAGTTCTTAGACCTCCTACCCAACAACTAAGGCTGCCTATTTGTATCCATTCTATCCACCCTCATAAAACACTAGGGCTTTCAGTCTAATTACACTTCCACTTGTTTGTATTGTTTATGTACACTTGCAATTTTTATCTATTTGGCTATAACACTATAACCAAATCCAAAACTCCTGATCATTACCTTTCCTCCAACATGTGCTGTCTAATTCTTGAAGGATGAATGTATTAGACATTCATCCCATTCATTCATTCATTGAGATTGCTAATAATGATCACCCACCAAACCAATTTGCCTAAATATATCCTGCTCATCACTGCACATCACAGAGAAAGATGAGCTGCCATTAAATATTGGAACAATAATATCCCTTTGGACAATCATCAGGTATCACCTTCTTTCTCCAGATCAGTCTAAAGATGTCACATAACCATTCAACCCTGTACTACCAGAAGCTCTGATCATTTCAACAGGTAACCATCTATCCCAGGAGTTCCTTTCTTTCATGCTTACATGGTGATCAGAATACATTATTGAAATTATGGATACAAAAGCTTGGAATGAACGGAAATTTAAAGAAGCCTGTGAAATTTTGATTAATCACCCTAATCTTAATAATAATGGGGGCTTAAAAATCCTAAGAATTTGAATGGCACACATTAATCCACTTGGTTTACAGCAAACCCTGACTTTAGGACTAAGCAATTTTCATTTTTTATTGGACACCATCCATACCAGTTGCAATTTATATGTATACTTATATAAGTAATTTATTTTCTGTTTATTTATTTTATCTATTATTTTCTGTATGAACATGTTACTCGCCAGCTTAATTTAACTTTGTAACCTAATAGATATTAATAATAACAGGACTCTAGCTTTGATGTAGTGAGGGTTTTTTTTATTTTTATTTTTTTAAGCACCAGAGGTCAGGCAAATATATATATATATATATATATATATATATATATATATATATATATATATATATATATATATATATATACACACACACAAACACGGATACTCCAGAAGATGACCTTAATGTGAAGGTCGAAACGTCGAGTGTATATTTTGGTTTATATTAAACTAAAGTTTTACTCTAGCACAGTAGTTGTATCCATAATTTCCATAATGTATCTATCCCAGGGGATTTTCCATTCCTCATCTGTCGTGAGGGTTAATTCAACTGGAATTAACTTATTAATTAATTCAACTAATTGATTCAATTAGTCAAAATTAATTAATTGGATTAATTAATTCAACTTGAATTGAAATGTATCCATTTCAATTCACTATGACTTTCATCTTTATTTAATAGATTTCTAAAATAACATTGCCACATCATCCTAATCTCTCTTCCAGTAGCACAGGATTTCCATCACCATTTATTAAAAAACTTAGCTCCTCATTTCTTCTTCTATTCTTCAGAAGTCCAAATAACATTTTTATTTTTTGTTCCTGTTAGCATCTTCTTCCAACATATTTGTAAACTTAGCCCAGCTTTTTATCTTTTCCTCTTTAATGATTTTTTTTTTTTTTTGGATGGCTCTTTTTCTGATTATAAATAGGCCTTTCATCATTTGATATAGTCTTCATAAACTTCCAAAAAGACATTTATTTTTTACATATATTTATTTTTTAATTTTACTACTTCTTCAACTCTCATTCTACCAGCATGTTTCTTTTCCTTTTCTGTTTCCACCTGTTCTTCCACACACTTCTTCTGCTGTTGATACCAAAATCTCAAAAATTTTCCCATTCCTCATCTATATTATCTGTAGTTAACTCATGGGCCTTGGATACAAGACCCAAAATCTTGCTTTATTTCAGACCGTTTCAATGTCCATAGCTTCAGCTTTTTATCCTTTTTTTTACCACATTCATCTTCCACATGCACCTTAAAAAGAAGCCATAAGAAGCCTATCTCTATCTAAAGCAACAGAAAGCAAAACTCTGATGTCAATAACCACCTTGATCCATTCTTTATCTAGAATGAAATAATCTATTACAAATTTTTGCTCACCATCCCAGCTATATATCTTGCAATTGTGTGGCTTTGTCTTTTCTGAAACTAGCTGTTTCCAATTTTAACACTATGTCTGATGCAAAAATCTAATAACCTTTGTCCTTTCTCATTTCTTTAGGCAAAATTAAAAGGGCCCAAAAAATTTTCTACTCCTGTTCTTTCTTCTCCAACATGTGCATTAAGATATCCTAAAATGATTACAATCTTATTCAGAATAATTCAGAACTATATTTACCAAAATCGAGAACAGACATCTCTTGAAAAGTCAGGGGTTTTAACCCTGCATCTCGAAAAAACTGGCACTCCTTATTACAGACAACATTTTTATTATTATTATTATTATTCCTGATACCTCCAAGGTTTCCGAAGACTCATCACGGGAGGACACCTACAACTGTCTCAACCACTACACCGAACCTCTACTACGAATCATCTCCACCACCACAACTAGTATTTTTTTGTCTGTAAATTGCATGTATTCTGAAGGGCTGATTTGTCTCTATGCGGGGTGAAAAACCAGAGTTTCTGGGAGAAAAAACCCTGCTACCTCCGTATGTGATCGGCTAACTCACCTTCGATTGAAATCGTCCGGATAAAGATTCCTCCCATTGCGACGAGAATCGAACTTAGGCCTATTCCAATCGAAAGGCGCAATGTACCATCGTTCTTTCAATTGCACTATGGAGGCGTTTATGTTAAGGTTAGAATCGTGAGATACTAACAGTTGTCCAATGCCTTCAATCAGCCCTGTTCTGTACTGAGGTGTAATGAACCTGGGCGGCATAATCGAACACGTTCATAAAATTTATTTTAATATACATTCCTCTTAATGTGTAGTATAATAAAAATTATTTGTAACATTAATTAATTTTTAATGGAAGGGGGACACAAAAATTTTGCACCCGGGTGGCACAAGCCCATAGAACGGCACTGCCTTTAATCATCGATAATCATGAGTTCATCTTTTAGTGACAGCTATGGGTAGAATCAGACTACACACCGATTTCCAGTAGATAGGCTAAACAGCTGGCTACTACTCCCTTTAAAGAATTAAAGGCATTAGAGGATTCACTTTTTATTTATATTTGCTGCCTATTAGCATAATGTCAGAAGATACACAAAAAGGCTGTGCATTCATTGTCTGAACTAGAAAAGAATCAGATCCAGAGAGCAATCCTCGTATACCTAAGTCACTCAACATAACAAACAAAAAAACACCACAGAAGTCACATTTCATGAATATTTATTATTCCCAGTAAGGAGATTCCGTAATACATTATATAAATTGCATTATTCTATAATGCATTTTACTACCAATTTCTAACGAAATCTTATCAAGACTTCAAATTAGAGAACTGTTCCACCTTGCCTTAAAAAAAAAAAAAAAAAAAAAAAAAGTTTCTCTTTCCCTTGCTGTTTTTTTTTTTTCGCCTATCCATTCATGAAAAGCTGCAAAGTTTCTTTGAAACCAGTTCATCGATAATTTATTGCAACACGTGGCCATCTGGTTGAAACTATATTTCGTCAAATCCTCATGAAAATGCAACCTATTTGCATTCGCAAGTAGCTTTACCCATTTATTTCTTCGCACTACTTAGCAAACCATAAAAATTCCTTCAACTATCGAAGCAGGTAGAGTTACGACTTCGGGATGTAAGGGCGTAAATCGAAGTCTTTGCCAACAAAATTATATTGTAGTGGTTATGAACAATTCAGAATATACAAATGAATGCTGACCCCTCCCCTCTTTTTTTTTTTCGTCCCAGCAAGTAGCGACAATTCACTCGCCGTTATATTTCAAACGACGTCTGTACCGACTCTATTCCCGCAGAAGAGCGCTTGGGAGTTTTGTAGGATTTATACCTAGTGACACATTCGAAAAGATGTCAAAGATCTTGTTGGATATTGCGCGCTTTTAGAACAACAAAGCAGTCCTGACTCCTTACATAACTGAGCTGCACCGCGAATGCCAAATCATCGCGACACCATTGCGTGCTATTATCCAAAAGAAACGTTCACATTGCTTCATGATAATGTAGCCACACATGCCCGGACAACGTCCCCTTTATAATGCTGAAAATTCTAACACTACAAGATGTCAACTAGAAATTATGGCAAAATTTCAATTTATCCTTGTACATGAAACAGCTGAAATTTTAGGTGATTTGTGTTCCCTGGTAGGGTTCTACCTCGTTACTTTTTGATTTATCGTAAATGTGGCGCTGACTACCTCACTAGAGTGTGAGCGGAAAAACCGAAGAAATCTGATGTCTCAAACGATGTTCATGACTTTTTCGACAGACTGGTTAACTTGTCGAGGCTTAAATAATCGACCCCCCCCCCCCTCTTGCTAAACGTAGAAAAACAGAAGCTAAGATCATCAAGCAAATGTATTTATATTTGTCAATAACGGGAATTCACTGCCGACTCATTTAGAAGAAATTTAATATTGGATTCATTTTCTACCCAACTAAAGCAAACAAAGCATTATAACATAGATTGAAAGCCAAACGGCTATTTTTCTGGCAACCTTAGTCCGAGTTCTTAGAGTTTCGCTTACTGGCAGTTAAACATCAAAAGATTTATATCTCCTTCAAACAAAGCATTGTTTTACTGTTATGAAATTTAAGTCTCAGTATGTGATAGTACGTTAGTGTCTTAGGAGTTAGCCTACCTACACAATAAGATGATTTTTTTAAACATGCTTGACTAAACTTGCTGCGCAAGCTCATTATTTTGGAAGGTGGCTGGTGAGTGGAATGCATTGCCTGAGTGTGTTGTGGATGTGGACGCATTGAATCAGCTTAAGATGAGGTTGGATAAGCATTGTAAGCAATAGTGAGTACCTCCCACGATGAGTCTCTGACTCCATGGAGGTCGGGTGTTGATAATAATAACTAAAGAGAATCCCAAATAAGACGTATTCGTACACTCCAACAAAAAAAACGTGAATCTGAAAAGGTGGCTGTATGTATGTACACCAGATAGAGAACTGTTCTTCATAAATCAACTGCAAAACACATCCACGGATAACATATCCTTACGAGCACTAGAATGAAAAGTTGGCCTCTCGTGGGTGCGGTCAGTCGGCGCTAACCTCCCCGAACGAATAAATCCTGTCAACAGTTGACAAAGTGCAATGATGGATCATCTCGACGAGGACTCTTGATACGTGGTGAGCAGTCATTTATCAGCAATCCTAACTCGTAATGGTCTTTTTTTCCCCTTCTTTCTTTCTTTCTTTCAGGGTGGGTCGTGGTGTGACCGCATGCATTCCAGACAGCGAACAGAAAAAGAACAAAAATGGCAAGCGCCTCTCCAAATTTTGTTCCAATTATTTTATTATTATTATTACGTGACACCTCCAGGGAGCCCAAAGACTCATCGAAGGAGGGCACCCGCTCTACAACTCTGTCTCCGCTGTCAGCTGTCGTTAAATATCACATCGCGAATTTCTCTCCCCTTAAATTGCTTGATGGATTTCTCATCAATACATTACTGAGAATTCATACCTAATCCGGATTGGACAATTAATCTACCAGTGAGTCGGCGTTTTGCTTTCTGCTCCCCGAGCCATAATTCCTGAATTTTTATGGCTCGGGGAGTGTTCAGAATTGCATTTCTGCACATCGCTTCATTTGGAAATTAAACTGCTACACGAGCGCCACCTACAGTCACGGCCCCGGAATTCAGCGCCAACTCTGAGCTACTATCTCAAAAAGAATGAACCACTCGTATTTTATGAAAGGAGTTGTCAATGGATTTGTGCGTTCTACCACGAACAGAGCTAATGTCATCACGTGCACGTGACCAGCATACAACTGGAAGAAGCTATGCGGAAAGAAACTGTGTCGTCTTATTTACTGTGCATCATCTATTGGCTATTAGCAAGCACTAGATGTCATTTTTAACTTCGGATTTATTAATGAAAATATTTTAATCTTCATTCACACACGCATTCTTTTAGCGTTTATATATTGTCTTCCTACGTGAAGATGTTATGCTCAACAGCCTGTCACAGCCAAATAACCAGTCTTTATTTAAACCTAATTAATGCTCAGATAGGATTAAACCCGAGCTAAAAGACAAAATTAGGAGCACTAATCTCAAATGTTTCTGTAGTTTTAAAGAAAAATAAATTCAAAACGTAAAACCGGACTATTTCAACTTTCACAGAATCTCCTCTGAGAACGTGCACATGCATAGAAAATACATTCTGAGAGGTTTGCATTCCTTACCAGTGAATAAAAATTATCTGGTAAGCTATTCAACTGGAGAAATTATAGTTTAACATCGTATAAAACTTGAAATAAGTAAAGAGCGTTTTTGTCCATTCCAAACAGAAAGCACCGAGTCGTTTACAAACTTTTTTTTTTTTTTCCGAACTTTCAAAAGCAGTTGCAACATGTTTCTCGCAAAGACGTTTTTCTCAGGTGTAGGAAATGTTCTGAAAACGCAAATCTCGAGTAGGAGGAGGAATGCACAGCTGAGATTTTAGCATCACAAAATGAAGCAATCAAGCAGTAATTTAAATCTCCGTACCGGACTGAACTCTACAACTTTTCCTTTTGTTTTTAAAAACGTTGGCCACAGGAGGTGCGTTCATTTATCATTCCGTCAGCTGGACCTGTCCAGTGCAGCGGTCTCGTTAACATGCACGTATTTGCACCGAGACAAAGTGCTCGGCAAGCAACAATACCCAAGTGAAGGATTCTCATTTCCCGGCAAGAGAAATCGAAACTCCAATTAATGACCTTCAGCTGAGCACTCGAGTCAGCAAGCGATTGAACTGCAAGCTGGGCTTGACATTCCCTGAAAGTCGTATCGAATTCGCCGCATTAAAACTATCTGGGCAGTCTTGGAGTTACGGGTTTCAATTAGGTAAAGGAAGAACAAGCATCCTCCCACGCTACGATAGATAAGACTGCGATTTCCTAAAAAGCTCCGATCGAGAAGGGTGGGCAGCGAAGTAGTGCAGCAATAAAGGTGGCATTCTGGATTAATCACCCAAGATTTATTGGGCAAAGCCTTGGTGAATCGGTATTCTTGCTACTAGGGGAAGCCTGTAATGATCACAAAACGGTCTATAAAATGTGAATGAAACAAATGTTAATTTTGTAAAGAACGCTGAAAAACTAATCTCGAATTATTCGAAACGTTTTACACCAGGATGTGAACCTGGTTTAACTCCAAAAGAAAGAATTTGCACATTCGTAGTTATGATTACGGCGAGTGCAATCCGTAACCATTAATATCTTGTACACTTTAACAGAAGCTACACAAATACATCTACTGGTGTATTTGTGTAGCTTCTGTATGCAGACTTAAACGCGCTTCTTCAAGAACAAACTGGAAATCTGTTCGTTAATGTAGCTTTGGTATTTCAATAGAAATCGTACCGTGATTGTTGTGTTGAATATAAGTTACTGTGTAACGACTTTTCTGTATTCTTATTTTCCGGTAACTAACCGATTAAGTTGAGGACTGTGTGTGTTCGAAAATGTAATTAAAGAAGAAAGCTGCAGCACTCCACTAAGCAGATGGTAATCTGATATGCACAAAGATTTTCAATTTACATGCGGTTGCTTAATAAAAGTTTGGTTAAACTGATTGGTACCAAACAAAACAGTCAAAGAGGCATCCGAAACTTTTCCCAGAATGCATTAAAAAATAAGACCGTAAGTGGAACAAAGTTTCCTTACATACATATTCTTTATTGACACAAAGCAAAATTTAAGATTTTACTACGTTGTAGAAGACAAAAGTGCATTCAGTTGTATTCGATATACTGCACTTGTCGCTAAGATAGATAAGTACGGAAACAAATATGCGGTGATTGGAGTTATCAGACATTTAAAATACATGAAGCAACTAAGTTTGAGAAAATAAATACTTCAACTCGTCATAAGAATAAGCCATTCTCCGACGAACGCTACATGGCTGATGAAGCATCGACACCTCTACTAAAAGACTTGCCAGAAAACTATCTGCAAAGTTCGGTAGTGGAGGTTTGAAGTGGCTCGGAAAAAATTTCAATGTCCGTCTATAAAATAGGATTTCGGATTGTCTAATTCGCAGCTTGCTCATGGCACTAAAATGCGTTAAGAGATTTCCAACCTTTTGCAGGTGGATTTACATAAACAACAAAAATAAATAAATAAATAAAAAACTTTGAACCATTAAGCGCTACCACATGAACGTTATTGCGTCCACGGTTCATTAGCGAATTCACTCTGCTGCCATTCTGTGGAAATATGTTCAGAGAAAACCCCCCCGATGACGCTGAGGAGATTGAACACAACCCGCGCTAAGCGATGTGGACATATTCACAATGTGTCAACATTGTGAATGTTACATTAAGGAGCTGCTCTGGCGCTAATAAACCACTTTGTCCACAGGGCATTCGGATCAATTTGAATTTGCCATGCTGAGACGAATGTCATCATGACAGTATAATCACATGGATTATACTGTCATGATATAATAGACGCTTCCTTCTACTGACGATGTCAAATGTCCCTTCTCGTATCTTCAAGATTCGAAATTTGAAAATGCAGTGCATGCTATTATTATACTGGCTCACCTTAAGGGCAAAAAATACGTATTCTAAGGGCAAGGAAAGGGATACATCCGGAAACAGTTTCCTCAGCGCTTTAAATTATTGGCCCCAAGTTCCTACCCAAGATATTTTGTGCCTATAGGAGACGAATTGATCTAGCAGTTGTATGCTGGCTGTCACATGATGACAGTGAAGCAGATTAAATTTTGATTACCAGTTTTGAATCACTAAATAATGTAGAAATACAATTTGTTGACTATCAGTTCAGTTGGATTCGACTTTTCCGTTTTCTTCTTAAAAAAATCGTAATAATGGTTGACTCATTTGTCAAAAATTCCAGAAAGAGATTTAATTTAGGGTATTGTGTTTTATAATAAATAATTTTGGTTGACAAAATCAGAGTATGAAAGAAAAGTGTAAGGCATGTTGGGCTGCTGAAAAAAAAATCACGAAGGTTGAAATGATGAACAACAATCAAATACAATTTCTGGGACAGTATGCGAAATTTTCGGAATATATTCCTTCCTCCCCAAAGGTAACAGCATTTACCTGCTTTCGTATGATGTTCCTTTCGTTGGTTCCTAGCAATTTAATAGTGTTCGACATTGAAAGGATTTTGCAGAAGTTCTGTGTTCCGCTACTTTGACGAGCTTTTCTCGTCAAAGTAGCGGAATGCTCTCTCTCTCTCTCTCGAAAACTCCCGGATCCCAATCCGGGAGTTTTCGAGAGAGAGCATTGTCATAATGATGAAACAAATTCATAACGCGCGATTCCTTGGGATGCCATTATCCCAAGACGTGTCGTGACATCTGAATGGAATCGAACCAGTAAAAACACCAGAATCATCAGCCCAGTCCAAAAAAAAAAAAAAGTGTGAATTCGGTTTCAAATTGTTCTTTTAGAAACAATTTGAAGCAGAATTCGACGCGCATGCGTTGTTTGGAAGTTTGCCATTTTTTAAACAAGCCGAAATCACAAACGCCACAACATATTAATCGCAAGGTATCACCAGATCAGTAAAGTAAATTACAACAGCGAAATAAATGACAAATTAGCTGTTAAATTATATGCTGGCCGGTAAACTGCCAGAGGAGCTATATAAAACCTCCAGCATCATCTGGAGATTAGTCTGGATTTTATTATTAGTATTATAACACTTTGCACAGTAGAATGGTAGCAGCAATGCGTTGGAACGGATGGGCCACAACTGAAGTTCCATTGGTTAATTCAAATTTCTCATCTGAACGACACAATTCTACGTTTACAGGTATAATCTGTGACTTCAGTAACCAAGGTTTTGAAGCAGTTAACATAAATATATAACGTAGCATGAAAAGACAGAAATTCGGTCAAACAAAAACCTCCCTACAGACCCAATATGGGGTGTTAACACATTTTTACATCCGAGTTAACAACACGCATATCTTAACTCTAGTACAAACGATGTGCACCATCACTTACGCTCAACCAACAGCCTAAACAACTATTGTACGTCTCAGTTTTCCAAATTACGTTCTGCATGATTCCTTCCGACACCCGGGTGGCACTTATGTATTTGTTCAAATCATTTGACTTGCCGTGATAGAAGCTCCTCTTTTCGATCTGCATCAACTCAAAATTTCCTTTCGCCATTCAGTTGTATTCATTCGCTGTCTCAATCTCCCTCCAAATTGTGATAACCACCGATTCTTTTTTTTTTTTTCATTATTTCTTTTTGAAGCTCGATTTTCTGCAATATAAATACCAGAAGCGTAAAATCGTCTTTTGGAGGGAATTTCGACGTTCACAACTCATACTTGGCTTCCATTTTCCAATTCCACTAATTAAGCTATATTTGCTATCAGCAATGATCTTTCCAAATTGGTACATCTGCCCAGCAGAACACCTGATGATCATCTCCAACTTCCCCTCGATTACTTATAAAACAGGTTCAAGTACTTTGTGAACATTCAGCTATACAAGTTGCCTTTTCTAAACGATCTTCAGCCAGCCACTCTGTCTTGAGGTGAGTACCAGGTAGGATGAAAACTCCACAATTTCTGTTCTTCCTTTCCTTGGGGTGAATATTCTTTTCACTCTGGTTCACACAGGGGCTCCGACGGAATGACTGAAATAATTCTTCCTGGAATAAGGGCCTTCATCTCCCCTCTCCCCATTACAGTAAAAACACCACTGCCAAATTTTGATTTTTCTAAAGTGTACCATGACAGTCCAAGAAAAAAAATCAGCATAAATGACACGAACACAGAACTACAACTTCACACTCGGTGCAAAAACACTAACAGCAAATCCAAATTAGACTTTGAATGGGCCAAATGTCTCCTGCTCAATATTGCAATCAGCCTTCTGGTTACTAGCCTAAAGCAATTGGGCGCAACTTCTGTTTTCCACATAGTACTCTTAGCACCGAAATCGAGGCTGACCTCCTAGCATCACTCTTCTACACCAATTTCTACACTGATAACGAAGAGAAAGTGCCTCGCACACTACTAAAAATAGCTCACTGTATGTTTCCTGAAACCTTTTTACCAGAAAGACATTTGGCAGAATCGTGAGTAGCTTGGATATCTATAAGTTTTCACGTCCTGAAAGTCATGACGTCACAAAGGAGTTTAAACATTTAATAACTTTTTTATTTATTAATTATTTTTTATTCTTTTTGTTATAATGAAATACATAACCTGCAGATTTTTTCATTAGTTAGGAAAAGCCGCATCACGTAAATACCTTCTATTTTCGGCTTGACAAAGACGGACTCTTTCTGCGGTCCATGACTGCTGTTAATGTTTCTGGCTGCAGGGCCCTAATTTCTGCACGAATGTTCTCCCTCAGTTGTTCGATTGTCGGGGGCTTATTCACATACACCTTTTCCTTCAGGTAACCCCCACAGGAAGAAGTCGGGCCATCAGATCTGGAAAATGTGATGGCCGATTAGCTGCAGAAGTTCGCGAAATTCTTCACTCGCCAAAAATGTGCCTCAAGAGTTCTACTGTGGCTCGAGCGGTGTAGGCAGCGAAAATATCCAAAATAAAATTTAAAAAAAAAATTTCCAAGTACTGTATTTATTATAACAAAAATAATAATTAAATAAAAGTTATTAAATGTTTAAATCCCTTCGTGACTTATGCGCCACCCTGTATAATCCGCCGGTATTTCAATACAGCTGCCCTATTTGTAACGACCAATGGCACTTTTCTGAATTAAAACACGCCAACAAGCAAATTTACTCCTAGTAATAATGTGTTCTTACTGTTTCATTGAGGATGAAAACAAAAGCAGCAGTTTGTGAGCTTCGTACCGCACGAATCTGCTATCATATCGCACTGCAAATTCAAACCTGTCAAGAGCCACTGCCGGCCGCCATCTGATATGTTGTCCACTTGACATAATTTTAATTAGGAGTGCGTGTCCTATTTTCTCGGCCGTTAGTGCGAACGTAACTTGACTAGTTGTGTTCATCGTAACGAAAAGTTGAGAATGAACTTAGTTTAAACACTTCATCATATTTCAAGACCCCCAAACCGCCTTCCTACGTTAGCAATTGCATGTATAAAGTGAGGAAGACATCCGACAGATGATGATATGGGAAGAATAATTTTGCATTAAGTTTTATGGCGTTCATTTTTGAAACAGCATCAAAAAGAAAACATGCAGTACAATATTTGTTTGTTTTTTTCTCCCTAATAGCAAATCTAAGACATTCTTCGGTACCAAGCATATCGCTGCTCTCAAAAATGCAAGTGAGTGGCGGCTGTGGCTGAGCATTACTGTGGTTCATATCATTTTCTGTCCTCTCTACAAAACCTTCAGGGCCATTTTACAGCCAATCAGATTTCGGACTTTCGTTTAAATGCTATTTATAATAAAGAGACCTGCACCATGGAGATATCTGTCACTTTCTGCACCTCGCTCCTGCCATGCGCAGTGATTATTATAGCCGAACAAACGATTAACTGCAAATAAAAAAGTACTCTAGCTTGGACTGTGGCATTAAAATAGTCAGGGAAAAACCAAAAGTGAACCAAACGGACATTCTCGTGCACAACTTCACTTCCAAATTTTATTAAATTTCATCCAGGCGGAGTCATATTCGTTGCAATTTTCGACCCTCCTTTTGCGCCCTTGAGATTGCTCGATAAATGACAGGACGGATTTCTAATACCAAATTTCAATGGCAACCACAACTCTGAAATAAGTTGCGTGCGGACAGACAAATAAATTAATTTATGAGGTTATCTTATGCAATCCAAATCTACCTAAAAACGAAGAGATCGGTGGTGATGCAAAAGTGATGCAACGTAGCACGCGGAGATACAGAAAATTACAGCGTCTAGTGCCAACTGACAACTTAGTGAGGGATTCAGAGAGAGAGAGAGGGGGGGGGGTATAAATTAATGTCTAAAGTGATAGTTTGTATAGAAATGAATATTCGTCTTAAATAAGGATCACCGCGTCCAATCATGGGAGCGATGTTACAAAGAAACATCAAGTGAATGGATGATCAGCAACGAATCTTGGAAGAGTTAACTCTCAATACTCGATTTGTTGGCTTTCAACTGTTGTGTTTGTTGGTTAGTTTGTTTTCTTGAAAAAAAAAAAAAAAAAAAAAACCGCATGCACTCGCGAATGATGCTGTACGATTTAATTTTGGTGAAATAAAGAAAATAATTTTTATTTTTAAACGTAATTTATTAGCTTCAATTTCAGCAATACGAGACACACGAGATCTTCGAAACGAGCTGGAAGACTGACAATTAAGAGAAAGAATGGATGTCTCTTCTGTGTTTGACAAACTCTAGTAAAGAATCTTGTACGGTTCTCAATGGATTGCTAGGAGAAACGAAACAGAGCCCATTTATATCAGGTGCTCTGCTGGACAAGGCGACGTAAACCAACACTTGTTCGTGGCTCTTTTCACATTCGTACACAGCCAAATCAAAAGTTCCTCCTTGAAATTTATGAATGGTGAAGGCGAAAGCCGAAATTGGGGGGAAAGTAATTATATTTAGCTGGAATCGTGTCGCTGTTCTTCAAAAACGCACTGGCCGTGCGGCGTCCAATCGGAATAAGGGCATCGCCAATGTTTTGCGAAGGGACATACGGGGGCACCTCTTTTCCTAGCTAGAGAGTCGACTCAAAGAGCATTTGAAAATGTGATCTAAGGTCGTTTAATGCTGGATGCGAGTTCTTCAAATTCGATGTCTGCCAGTTGACCTTAAACTCCATTCGCTGATGGTGGGACATCGATTGTCAACAACCAAGGGACGTTCATAGGATAGACCGCCAGTGTCTCAAACAGACATTTTACGTAGCTTCTGTTTAACATGGGCTTCTTTTGTCTGCTTTTTTGTATCCACTGAATGAGCGAATGAAATCAACGAGTTGAGCACTGGGTTATAACAATTAACAGAATCGTATACGACTATTCCTTCGCAATCATTGGTGCAAAGTCTATCAGCCTCTTCTTTAGATAGAAACGCGATTCAATCCGTTCTTTTTCTTGATGTTTTATTTTTTGTTTCCAATTGCAAAACTTCACCTTTTTCCCATGAAGTATAACGCAAGAAAACCATTGTACTTTGAAAACGGTCCGGTTTTCACAAAAACGAGGTGACACCAACAAGTGGCCCCACGCTGAAGCAGTACCAGACAGACTAACAGATGCTGTTGCAGTCTACTGGGTAAGTAGTATTTGAATATAACAAAATCAGGTTACTTCCATTACCTGATTTTGTAACATATATGCTGCGAGGGGGTATCGAGGAGAGATAGTACCTCTCCACTTTGACAGTCGCACGTAATTGTGGTTCAGATGGATTGGTTCTCACTGGACACCCAACTTTCACTTATGGCTCCAAGAAGCTACTGTAAACTGGTAGCGGCCACACCCCGGTAAACTGTGTCGACCCATAGGCTAAACTAAGTGAGGCTAGCCAGATATGGTGATCTCGGGCAGCGGCTGTATTCAGTGAATCGGCTGCAAACAGCGTCTGAACTCCATGTTAGGAGCGGCTGAATTCAGGTCAAGGAGTGGTGGTGGACACTTGAGAAACTTAACCATTGAAACTCTATGAAATCTAACCACCCTAAAGATGCATGCCGGCTCGGCCGTCGCCCGATTAAACGAGGGTCGCGCCCACAATTAGGTAACCAAGACAGTGATGGCAGAAAATATTGTTATTGGAACAAAACATCACCTAGCAGACAGAAAAACATAACAAGCATAGAAACATGGAACGTAAGAACCCTTCACCAGGAGGAGCATCGGAAATACTACTGCATGAATTAGACAACTACAGATGGGAAGTGATTGGACTCCGCGAAACCTGGACTGGAAAAGGAGAATTTCACTATGGCAGTACAAAATTTTATCTTCAGGTAGGGAGGACAACAAACACCAAGAGGGAGTAGAACTTATATTAAAACCAAAGGCTCAAAACTCTATTGTCTTACAAGCGTATCTCATCTAGGATAATTAAAGCAAGATTTAAAACATCAACTGGATCACTGACTATTATTCAAATATAGTCACCAACTTCAACATCATGAGAAGAAGACATTGAAGAGTTCTATACAGATCTGCAAAAAGCAGTACAAGAGACATCAAGTCAAGATCTCCTAATTGTAATGGGGGACTTAAATGCAAAAGTAGGCAAAGGCTGGGATACTTGGCCAAGAGTAATCGAACAGTTTGGGTATGGAGAAAGCAATGAACGTGGCGAAATATTGCTAAACTTCTGCTCAAATAATCGACTAACAATAACCAACACTCTATAAACAACCAAAACCGCAAAGAAAATGGACCTGGATATCACCAGACAGACAAACCAAGAATACGATAGATTATATTATTGTAAATCAAAGATGGAAATCAAGTATCCTAATTGCAGATCCTTGGACAATATTCTAAGAAAATATCAACTAGAACTAGATAAAAACCTGAAAGAACTACTAAAGAAAATGTAAACAGTGGTGCAAATTAAAGGAAATAATACTAAAATCGGCAGAAAAGACCATAGGTTACACAGAAAGATAAAGTAAAAAGGATTGAATCTCTAATGAAGTAAAAAGGTTAAGCGATCAAAGGAAAAGCATGAAATTAAAACAGAATTATAACAGAAATGAATATAACAGATTAACCAGAGAAATAACTAGTTAAAAGAAACAAGCAGAGCTGGTTAGAAGAAAAATGCAAAATGGCAGAGAGGCTATCAAAACAAAATAACCTCCATATATAAACAAATGGACCAAATTAATAAGACACGGACATCGAAAATGATAATGATCAAAAACAAAGAGGGGGCAACTAATTGAAAGTAAAACAAAAAGGTCAGATGGGAAGAATATTTCAGAGACTTATATAATAAAAACAGCCCTCTGGATATTATTCCAGCCACTGATATGGAAAAGGAAACAAATATCTTTACCAAAGAAATATTAGCAAACAGCATAGATAAACTTAAAACTAGGAAAGCACCTGGTATTGATCAATATATTCTTAAAAGCAGGAAAGGAACAACTTTGGAACCATTAAAAACATTATTTGAAAGGATATACAAAAATGAAGCAATACTACTGATTGGACCAAATCAGTATATAATTACAGAGGCCTCCTCAGTATTCCAAGTAAGGATGTTACGAAATACTCCAAAAACAAATTAAGCCATATATAGAACTAGCAGGTTTCAGACCAGGACGAAGTGTAATTGATCAATCATTCACCTTAAGACAGCTAATAGAAAAGACGCTAGAGTACAACCAAAGTTGGTATATAAATTTCATAGACTTTCGTCAGGCATTTTATTCAGTCTGTAGAAGAGAACTGTGGGAAACTATGGAAGAATTTGGAATTTCCAACACAAACTAAAAGAATAATAAAGAATCTATACAAGAAATCTGAAAGCGCAGTACGAGTGGAGGACAACTTAACCAACTGGTTCCACACAGAGAGGAGAATAAGACAGGAATGCAATCTGTTACCAGACTTACGTTCATTCTTACACTGGAAGAAGCAACCAGTAAAGCCTTAAACAAGAAGACTCCGGAATCAAAAAAATATAACAAATTAAAAATTTGCAGACGACATTACATTACTCGCAAGCACGGAAGATCTACAATGAATTTCTGATAAAAAATAAAGGAAGAATGTATAAAATTTGGATTAAACATAAATATAGACAAACAAAAATTATGCAAATAGGAAAATGAAACACCAATCTGAAAATTGAAATTGATAGTAAGAATCTAGAGCAGGTAGAAAACTTCACCTACCTTAGAGGAGTTATTGAGTACAATGGTGAAATTATAAAAGATATAAACGGACGAATCAATCAAGCATCCCAAACTTTTGGATGACTAAATAAAATATGGACGTCAAGAGACATCAAACGCGTAACAAAATGGAGAATCGATGAAACGATGGTCCTCCCAATACGCCTCTATGGAAGTGAATGCTAGAATCTCAAAGAGGCTGAAGAGAAAAAATTATTAGTTACTGAATTGGGTTGGCTAAGAAGATTACTTGGGGTATCTCTGCTCATTCGACTAAGAAACGAAGACATAAGGAAACACTAAAACAAGAAAAAACAATGATAGACAAAATCCAAGAAAGAAGACTGCGATGGTTTCGCCATGTGACCACAATGGGAACACAGAAAGACGACCATCTAAAGCCCTGAATACAACGATGAAAGGTAAAAGATCCAAAGGACGGCCCAGAATTAGATGGATAGAAAAAATAAAAGAGGCCGTGAAAACCAAATCACAACATGCGACACCAAAGAGAATTGTCCAGACTCTCCAGGGACAGTTTGGTTTTCATTTTATTGAGATATTTCTAGTAAATGTGTTATAACTGCTGTGTAAAATAATGAAATTTACAGGTAGAAGGCTGCTTATTGAAGTTATGTTTGCTGTTTTGCTTTGTATTATGTAATTTATATTGTATTTATTGTTCTTTGATGTTTTCTTCTTTTAATTGCATTTTATGTTATGCTAAATTTTCAGCTTTGTTAGCACAGTTTTCAGCACAGTGTTTTGTCGTCTGCACAGTATAGCGTCACGCGACCAGAGTCAATGGATGTGACGTCGGTCATGCTACTTGAGGTCACGTGGTTTTCTAGAATTGTCAGTTTTCGGATAGAAGCCAGTCTCCGCGACTTGTACCGGTATCGCACGCGCAGTCGCAATAGTTACTTCCGGGCAGGAATTTTGTGACATTCATCTTTCAAGTTTACTCCTTGTTTAAAATTGAAATTATTCTCACTATTATAAATCACTATAATGCTTCTTCACAACCTTTCGAATAAAGAAAAAAAAATCAATGTAAATAGTGATCGAGCAATATTTAATTCAGTTGGACAGTTTTTGAATCTTTTTTTTCTTCTTATATATATCAAACAGATGATTATTGAGCAATTGTCTGACGAACTCTGGATAATCGTGTGCGCTTCTGCGTGTTGTAAGCAAATTAAACTTGCACAAACACACATTGGCAAGTCGTGCGCTAAAACTAATTATTGTAAAGAAAAACATCGTCACTCTTGTTGCGTGCGTGACGTCAGTTAAATAATTTACACGTAAGAATGAACTAAATTGATACGTCACAAATGAATGCACAATTCCGGAAAAGCTTATTATTACATGAGATTCACGTTAGAAAAATTTATTACATTAACCTTCTCAGAAGCATGACTACCAACTTTAAAAAATAAATAAATAATAAGTAGGGCAGCAATAAGAGAGGAAAAAATAAAGCTCAAATCATGATTAACGTTGATATAGAGAAGAATAAATAAGCAGTTATTAACTTTTAAGGTTAAAACTGCGTGCTAGACAATAGTTGGTATAAATCTATTCTTTTATTATATTTTCGTATTCGTTTATATCGGATGATTTGCTTTAATTATTATTATGCGTGACGTGTCAAGTGCAGGGGTAAGTCCATTATAAAATTCCCAGGAGGACAAGTACTTCTGTTCCATTACCAAAACACCACTTGAGTGGGTACCGCTAAAAGTATGCAATCAATCGCTGACGGTGAGAGAGTCGCAGCCTGTGCTTCGAGAAATGATGCTTACTACATCGGTGACTGCACCAGCAAGACGGGAAGATAAAGTCTACTGTCTCACTTTCATCGAGCGACATGACAGATCAGAAAATGTCCACCCGCGTACTAAGAAACTAACGGTTTTCTTTAAGAAAATATCTCGGGAACATTTTCTTTAAGATGGGAGGGGGGAGGATTTCAAAAACTCTGAAGTTCTTTCGGGGAATGCTTTGTTTAATACTTCTTAACTTTGATGCCATCTTTGCGGCGATAATCGCAACTTCGGAAATCGATAGTTAATAACTCCGTTTTTCCGTAACCACGAGCTGAGCACTACAGCGAAATGCTAGACATATGGTGCAGTCCCATCCTGACTTCTGACCTCCGATAGATGGCAACTATTAATTATATTAGCGAACGCAGAATGGTAAAAGTTATTACCGGCTTTTATGTTGGCTCGTCCGACTGGGCAGAGACGTAATTGCGACTCTCTGCTTCTCCGGTTTCCACGGTAACCGGGTGCTGCATCAGTGGAGCCAAAACAATCGGGAATGAGAGTTCATGCACCGTCGGAGTCGCGTGACACGACGGTCGGTTGACAAGCGATCTCTTTACCAACCGACATGGACCGAAACTACGCGAATGTGTAAAGTGTGGTGGCGGTAAGAGAAAGCAATGCCTTAACGAGAATGGAGGAGTCGAGACGGCGGAGCGATGCAGCCCGTGACTTTTGGTTAACAAGTCGACTGCATCTTTTATTCCGTCCAATTGGCATTCACAGGTAGACTCGATGCGAACTGCCTTTATGGGAGTTCCTACGAATCCATTTAAGCCTTTCAAACAACAGCGACAGCGAAAACACAAAGAACGGCATTCCTTGGCCAAATCGGTCATCCTTCCCGGCAAGCTACTCCTCCCTGTCATAAAAGCAACTGATTAATTCCTATCCGCATCTTATGATGGTCTATAAAACTCCGAGACGATACCTCTAGCACGACAAGAGCATATAAATCGGCGGTCAACAACCTCGAAAGATGCATTACCTCTTTGTATGGAGAATTCCAACTACGGAGGGGCCGCAGTCGGAATTCTGGGTCTAGACGAACTGCACCTCGCATGATAGGGGTACCGGACACTCCTACCATTAACGCACCCGGTGATACTTAGGCTGACTTACGGACCACCTAAGGCCAATCGAAGTGTTGGAAAGCAAGAAGCCACCCAGACAGTAAACACGTGCTCGAGATGACGGCGTCACATACTGAACTAATGCATCTTCTTACCATAAGTCAAGCAAGATTTAGGGGGGGGGGGGAATGTGTGAAACAAATAACAGGACCAGAACGTGTCTACGTATTCCCCTTTGTTTAGTTTATTGAAAGAGCGAGAGAAAATGGGCGGTGTTCGTGGGGGAAGGAGAAGGTCGAGTTTTAGCGGAGCAGCTGAAGAACGTTAATACTGTGAGGAGAGCTTACTGAAATTTTCCAGGCCTGGCAAGCAACCGGCGAAGTTCTGAAATGCTTTTATGGCGACTTAATCTGCTAACAGCGTGTATACGATGTTGAGAGCCGGAGTGAGGGGAGTATATTTCCCCGGTGAGTCAGAAGGATCTGCGAGTGCTCTTAATCACTCCCTTTCGGGTCACGGCACATGCGCATTCTTCGTCCATTAGCTAACACGACTGCTCGATTCCCAGTGAAATTAAGGCTGCGATCCCGCCTCGGCAGGCAGCGGAGACTGACCAGAAATACCCAAGAGGAAAAACACCCTGGTTGGTGGGGTCATAAAACAGATTAAATACGATGGATTAAAGCGTCTTTGGAGTCAGCTCATCTCGGCGCTTTAAACCGCCAGCTCCAAATGAATTGGATGCATTTACTTTTCTCCTCTCAAACATTTAAACAGACAACCGCGGGGTTTATTCTTGAATTCCGCCATTTCTCACACAATGCGTGAGAAAAGGCGGAAGCAACCTCGAAGTTCTCTCCGGGGTAGATTGAGCTGAGAATTTATGGGAAAAGGAATCGTTGTCGCGATACGTTCCCTTTTCAAGTCGTATTTATGCGCCTCCTTTAGGAGTCGTATAACATGGCTTCAAATCGTTTGCGACGTTTTTCCATCTCCCACGTGTAAAGAACCAAAGTGAATATTTTTTTCAGTGTCACCTATAATAAAAATAAATCCTTTTACTCAAACCGGATGAATTACTACTAAGGCATCATGAAAATTCACCGAAAAAGCAATTCAACGAATAAACAAGATTAACGGACAAATTGTTTTATCCAGGAGCTGTTTTTTGGAAATTGTCTTTTAGGATAACCGTTTGATTCTTTTTTCGGTTGGTTGTTATATTAGTTGGTTTTTTTTTTCGTTTGATTGTTGTTATATTAGTTGTTTCGGTTAATTGTCTTTCGAAGAATTTTCTGCATACTGGTTATGCTACGCTTAAAGTACTCGATTAAGCTCATGTTAACTGCACCGGTGCGAAAATGTATCACGTGGTTACTGTGAGAAAAATGACACCTGACACCATGAGAATTTTGTTCGTAATAACATCGCCGAGAAAAAATAAGGTTTTTTATTTATTTATTTTGTAGGTACACGATCGAAATCTACGTTTAGTCGGTGCACTGGCAAAATGAGTTCACTAAATAGTTGACCCTCACATAAAAGTAGATTTTTATTGCTGTATAAATCTGAAACAAGTTTAGGTAGTAATGTTTTAAGATGTTCTTTCATATTTATTTATTCCAGAAGAAAACGAAAGGATAAATCAAGCAAATAAAAATTAAACGCTTTGGAACATTAGCCAAGTACCAAGAAAAAGCACACAAAAACTGCGACAGGCTTAAAAAAAAATAAAAATATAAAAATAAAAAAATAAATAAAAAAATACAGGACCTACTAAGGCATACGAAGAAAAAATGCAAATCGCTCTGAACAGACAGACACGCAAAAAAAAAAAAACATTTTCTTCTTTAAGAAAAAAGACAGCTGACCAATATCACCGAACAGGGACTGGAGACCACCAGTCACGTTTTACATAAACCGTAATCATGGATTTAAGGTTTAAATATCTGCCTCCGAATTAACTCCACTATGCATAACTTAATAGTAGGTGGCTATTTTCAGAAAATAATTCTTGCATACTATATTTACCGATTACTACACATCGATTACCACACACACACACACAAGAGACGGGTTGCATTATTCAACGCCTTATCCTATAGCAAGAGATGTCACATGTTCCGATAGAGATTACTTAATGATTGATGACTACGTTGCACACTGAATTGCGAACACACCCACACGGCTGGATGTGTTCTGAATAGTTTGCTTCGACATGGCTGAGTAAGTGCCTGAGGGGGGCAGTCCGTCATCCTCCTCTCTGAAGATCCAAAGGATCGCAAGCAGAGCAAGGGGGAAGGAAATGTGGCGCGTGTTACAACGTGGATGGGTACTTCACCCGAAACTCAGAACCCACATGAACGCTCAGCACGCCATAAAAGGCAAGCAAAGAAGCGGAACCGTCGAGGGTTTTTACGTAAATCTGCTGAATAATGAGAGATAAAGGAAGAACGCAAGATCGCAGATAAGGCAAAGCCAGGAATCAGTTAGTGCGCGTGCAGAAGGAGGCGTCAGTCTATTGGAAATACTGTACGTCAAGTCCGGTTAATCTCCCAATTCAGCAATGTCAAGGGCGCGTCACCCGGAGAGAGGAAGGTCACACGTGCTTGTGCAGGTACATCGTCGTGTACAGGTTTCCGCATTCCGTTGCCAGCTCGTCTGTCTGTTTCCTGCAACAGCTGCAAACCGTGTTCGATCCCAATTGCCCCCCCCCCCTCCCAAGTCCCACTACTGTGCCGAATCAGGGCAAAAAAATTTACGAATCAGCGAACGCGACAAAAATGAACTTCGCAATTTTCCGACAGCCTGACACAGGACAGTGACAGCAAAGGTCAGCACGATTCAACGGCACGAATGTTTAAACGTGTCAGCGACGTGGAATAAAACGCAACCGAGAACACGTGATGCACACAAAAACGGCGATTAATGTTCGATTAGCGGGTACTGGTCGGCGACATACAAACAGCAACGGCACACCCGCCAAAGTATTTTTCGTGACCCTGCGTGCATAATTTGCTGCAGGAGGTTTCGAAAATTTACCAAGCTGTGTCTTCGAATAGCCAAAGGCGGCAGCGGAGAAGGAAACAGTGGACAGCCGTGGAACGTAGGTCCATTCCAATATTTTGGCCATTCATCGCCTCCCTCAGATAAGGGAAGATTTAAGTGCCTTTGAAATAAATATCTAGGGAGAAAAAAAATTGCCATAAAATGCATAAGTCGGAAAGGAGATTATTTTCAGTGTCTTCAGCGTGTATAAAAGATCTGAGAAGATTTCTTATTTAAAAACACAGATCGAAGATTACATTAGGGACGAATTATGAAAAGAAGAAAATTTATCCTTTATCTGGAAAATATCCAACCAGAAATAATTAAAAAATATGTGACATCCTCCTCCGAACACGCTGATGCTTGCCTACCTATTCTCGGATCCAATTCGTCGCCACTGCTCGCATCGTTTTTTTCCATCTTAACTCATTGAAAACTGACCGAAAACAGTCAGTTTCGGTAAAAGCGAGTTCACCGAATGGCAATTTATCTAAAAGACAATTCGCCGAAAATTTTTGATTAATTCTTTTTCATAATGCACTTCACCGAAACGCATGTTCTTGCGAAGTATAGTTTTAACGGACTCGTCAGAATTATCTAATTTTACCTAAGAGCAAACAACACGATTATTAATTCTGAACATCAGAAGTTATTAAATCATTTGCAGTTGCTATCAATGAATACTTAAAGAAATGATACCATCATTCATTTAAATAATGTCGATTTGGCTCCTTGAGTATAACTGTTCCTGTTGAGGCCTAATAACAACACCGCCATTTTGCTTGGTGCTATCATAACGGACGGCTAATTTTTTTATAAAAAGTTTATTCCAGCAGAAAAATAAATCTGGCATCTTGTATGAAACCTGCCGAAAATCATCTTGGCGTCCTTGAATTTCTAAACTGAAAGATGTCATTCTCCAATGAGACAGAAGGGTCCTTAAAAAAAAAAAAAAAAATCACGTTCCTCACTATGTGTACTAACAATCTCAAGATCACTTATAACATCCCAAAAGTTCCCAGTAAATAAATTTTCGCCAAAAACACTTAGTGCATTGTCCGCTTTCTGAGATGTATTTCCAGATCATCACTGCAGTTTGTCAAGCTGAAGTTAAAACACTCAGAAAGAGACCCGTCCATAACGCAGTTCCGAAGATGTCGCGACATTTTTTCTCGTTTGGCTGCGAAAAGCCTTCATTCCAGTAAATGTTTTCATCCTAAACCAAAGCTTTTGGTCCAGGACGCAAGGAATCATCAAATGGACTTTTTCAGTTGAAAGTGATTATCAGGTCTAATTTGTATGTCGCAAGATTTTGCATCCTTCAAAATAGCAACACCAAAAGTCCAGAAAGAACCTTCCTTTATATCAATCCCAGTAAAATACTGAAAGATCTCGTGTCTCTTCATTCAGCTGTAGTTACGGTTTGAAGTTAAACACCACAGATTAATCGTTCTAAACTTGCACATCCTCAAATCAAACTACAACCCCGTTTCTTGGCAGCGGGCACGTTCTAATATGAAGTTCCGAAACGCAACACAGAGATGTTCGGGGAAATCAGATTGATCGATGACTCATCAATCAACTGCCACTCGAAGTTTCTTTTGATTGATGCTTTGTCTATCGATTTGCAATGCTCATTAACAAGATAAGGGCTTTAGGTTGCACGATCCAATTTGCTTCTAGGAACTCGCTCTCCTAATTTTAGCAACGCACTTGTATGAAATAAGATTTCTACTTTCCGCGCGCACACACACACACACTAGCTCTTGCGTAAACATCAGCAGAATGAGGAATGAACGAAAACAGCAGATATGCAATAGAATCACTGAGGCATCCGGAACAAACAGGAGGATTTTGATACTTGGTATGCGAGATAAAAGTTGTTCAATGCCATCTTTCGGAACGAATTAGCGTGAAGGGAAGCACATCCGAATATGGTGCATTAATATTAAAAATATATAAACATTATATTTCCCTTGGAAATATATGGACTAAATCGCTGTATCTTAAGAATTTTACAAACTTTGAAAAAAAAATCTCGTTTTAAGTTTTTTAGTGCAGTTGTCGTTAGTAGATTATCTTGCGTTAGTAAGTTGAGTTACTTAAAATATTTTCCCAAAAGACTGTCCACACATTCTTTTTCTTCTCTTATCGAAAATTAGCTATGCATTTTTTTGACGCTGATAACGAAAATTAGATTTTAATTAACAAGCAGCGTTTCTAAATAGGTGCAATTTACATTTCTTAAATGGCGCCATCTATTATAATAATGAACTTGTCCATCAAGCTGCGTTGCTAGAGGACAAAAAAAAAAAAAAAAAAAAAAAAAGGCAGCATCCAATCATTAAAAGTGAATCAAATATTCTACGCAGAACACAAGAGACCATACCAAAACATAAAAAATGTAATAGTTCAAAATAATGTGCCTTTGAAAATTAAAAACTTTATAACGAATTTTTAACGTTCCCCTTTTCTAGGGTTGTTTAGCAATGGGAATAAAATATACTTCTCTGACAAGGAAAAAAAAACTATGACCGAATTGTGAAAAAGAGAAGCAATAGTAAATTCAAAAACTGAACATATAATTAATGAATTGTTGGAGTGAATCTTTAGTTTTTTTTTTTTTTTTTTTTTTTTTCAACTGTTGTAATAAAGATCCGAGAATTTGGGAATAATTCTAACATTTCGTATTATCATGTACAGTTTCGTTAGGACTGTGATACACAAAGCAATGTGAACTGTAAATGCTAAATATGTTATTGAAGCCTATTATTTACAGATAAACTTAAGATTTTTTTTTTTCAGTATACCCTCAAATGGGTGGCAAATATTACAACTAATGATAGGAATGGGACATAAAATTATCGCTTTTATGTAAATACTTGAAATTTCAGTGCTCTCAAAGCAATACAGAATTGTTTATATTTTCTCACCTTAAAATTTCCTTGTTCATATTCACAAAGCATTTGTTTCGCAATCTTTGAATTGTACTAATTTTACCATTAAATCTATAAGCAGAAATAACATCTTTTTTTTTAAAAAAAAAAATAATAATAATATTTAACCCTGACTGCAGAAAATATCGTAATTAAAGTTACTCAAATATTTGGCGCTCCAAACAACTCTGAAATTCGCTGACCGTCGCCTTTATATTGCATTTTCTGAGCAACTGATGTGAGATATAGAGTGCTAAGAAACTTTTGTTTTAAAACTACTGTCATGACTCGTCTGTTGAACACTTTTTAGTTAGAAAGTAGATGTAAATGAATGAAGTACGCATGAATCAATGACGTCACTTAAAACGTCATCGACGGACACAACAATCTGGAGCTTTTATTTGCACATTAGTCGGGGATGTACAAAGCGCCACCATATATTTTGTATAATTTTACATGGCTAGTAAAATAGTGGAATTTAAATCATAACTGACAGAACTCGTCAGATTTTTTTAAATAACTCAAATTTCATTCGCATATCGCTACGTGTATATGAAAACAATACAAATCGGTCAAAGCAATACACGAGGAGAAGCATGTTTTGGAGACACGTTTTGAATAGATTTAAAAACTTATATTTAAATTTATCTCGTTAAAATTATTTTAAACAATTTAAATATTTCATTACGAATAGGGAAATTTAATTTTCTTAATAATTTATTGCTAGTTTAGAATAATAAATAAAACGGTTATAAACACATTTTAACGTTAAAATGTGTAAATAAGATAAAATAATAATTTCAGGTTTCATGATTAAATTGCAGTGGCAGATAAAGCAATGATTTACTACAGCATACAACGAAGAAAATTCAACGTTTCCAAATGTTTGTGTCCATTTCGGTCACTTTTGAATTGAATTTTAGGTCAAAATCAGGGTAGAACATGCATACGATTTACTGTAAACTTCAATAACGTCAGCGTTAATGAATTATTTTCAGAATCAGGTAAAGGATCGCAAAAATGTTTAAACCTCTTGGTGAAAGCCCACATTTCATGTCGTGATTTATATCGTTGTTTATAAGTTAACCTTTTGATTTTCAAGAGATGTGTAAGAGATGCGCCTGTTGTTTTCTCACTTTAAAGTATAAATAAATAGGGGTTAAGCTTTCTTCAGCGTATATCGATGAATAATTTTGTCGTTGCCTCTCGGTTAGAAGGGTGGCAGGAATTTCACTGATTTTTTTAAAATTTTTTTTTTTGCTTAGACATTAGTGCCTTGGATGGGCTAAGGATTTTATATATATATATATATTACATTACCTGCTCTAGAGATCAAACATGGAACTTTTTCAAGCCACTTCACTGCCTACAATATCTACCACCTGAAGATAATCATAAACATCAATGGCCACGGGGAAGATTTGAATCAACAACCTGTTGGTCGGAGAGCGGATAAGCCAAGCACTTGGCCAACAGGGCTGGTCAATCCTTGTTTAAAATTGAGTGGCACGAGGCAGTGGAAATTCAGATCTCTTCTGTAATCTTGCGTGCAGTCAATCGTTAGAAATAATGTTCCACAGTTTCATCATTTCTCCTTTTTCTTGGTTTCCCTGGAAAGCAGAATAAAACTTCACATCTCGGAGCTAGATCTGTATGTTATTTGCAGTAAGTCATACTTCATTAACTTTCCCCGAATTTAAAACAAAATTTAATATCTGCCCATTGTTTTATACTTTTAAGACATCTTAAAAATCGCCACAAAACAAAGCATTTTTGGCTTTACGGGCTCACCCTGGCAGACTGACAAATAACAGTTTAGCTTGCCTAAACATGGTCCAGAAAGTTCTCATCACTGGCAATAATAACTAGCGCGCCGGTCAGTATCGATATTTCCTAAACAGACCTTGCATACACACTGCCGTGAGACACTACCTGAACTAACACAGCTCAGTTCGTAACTGTATTAATATGCGCTTATCTGTCATAAAATGACGAGTGTAATTCTATCCTTTTAAGTCCCTAATGTATTATTTCATCGCCAGTAATTGTGGGTGAGAGGGAAGAACTAGGAGTTTCCTCGCCAGAAAAATAAAATAAATCGGTAATCTTTCGTTTACTGCACCCCTTTGAAAAAGCAACCTCTCCGAAAGTATGAAAAATCGCAACCATCAAAATTTCAAAATAAACAAATAAAATAGAGAACTTTCTTAGAAAAGTCATTTTGCTGTAATTATTAAACCAAGCGAAGTAAAGATGGCTGCTTATAGCGAATGAATATCACTTTTATTCACGTATTTAATATTTTAAGTTGAAATACCAAACTGACAACATTCATTACAAGCCAGTCCCTCTCACGCAGCGACGATATGTGTAGAAATTAAAACAGCACACTTACAAAAACGATGGATAATGTTCGCTAATAGATGGTAATTATGGGGAAAAAAAGTATGAAGTAGTCTTCAAGTTAATTGCTGACTGTTTATTCTATAAATAGTCAGCAATTACTGACTTCACTTTGCCTAAATTTAAGGCAAAGTGAAGTATTGATTTGTGTTAATATTGCAAATATTCGAAAGAAACAAAAATTTGTGTTTCTTCAATTTCACTTTCTCATATGGTTATGCAAGTTATATTTTTATTACTATGAGACTGATAAAGAAACAGAACTAACGTTTTTAATGATGACAGTGCGGCGCCTTGCAAACTGTTCAGTAGTATTTAACAAAATCTGTCAAAATACGACAGCCAAACATGTCAACCTGCAGTTCTCTTGAGCAAAGGAGTCAGTTCATATTATGTATCCATAATATGAACTGACTCCTGACAACCCAGGTTGTAATTTACATCGCAAATATTTAGGATTATTTTCATTGCGCTTATACTATTTGTTATCCACATCACAGTATAAGCGGCATGATAAAACTCAAGATGGTCGATTCACGCTTATTTATAATGCAAGCTATCATTTGCGATTAACACGAGCCAAAATGACGCCCTGCACAACAAAGTTCATTTAATGAATTTTGGAGAAAATATCGTGTGCATTAAATGTAATGTTCGGTCCTGATATTTCTGAATAAAGTGTTAGGAAACAAAATTTTATTCACAATTTTCACTCTGAATGTCAATATAAATACTGTACGCCCACAGATGCGAGACCCTTCAACACTTCTGCGCATGTCAGAAGAAGGTGAATCCATTCCGATAATGGGGTAATCAATCCGTTTTGTGGGATGAGTTGTTTATTATTACACGTCGGAAAATTAACTTCTCTTTTATGAACATTGAAATTTTTAAAGTGGTAACTATTTTGCTTGCATAACAGTTGTAAAATTTTACGTTTATGCACGTGATTTTGCATGTTGCTGATCAATTCATTCATCGCCTTATTCCTTTCTCCCCTTCAACATTAATTGATTCTTCTTGGCACATTGCCAGCTGAGGATCTCGGGTCTGTGGTCGGACAGTACAATAATCTTTGAATCATAAAACTAATTTAATGCGACCAGCGAAACTTCAGTACAGCAAAGAACAATCCAAAGCTCTCAAATCCATTTTACATGGTTTGCAAAATATTTTCCTCCAACAGGCTAAAATCAAGTCCTTCCGAAACTATTTTTTTTTTTTTTTTCATGTCTCGAAAGTATGTTACCAAGGATAGTTTTAAAAGTACTAAATAAAACTATGACATTCATGTTTAAAAGTTATGGAGGCAAGTACTATCCAACAACAGATGCGAGATCCTCGGCTGGCAATGTGCCAAGAAAAGTCAATTCATGTTGAAGGGGAGAAAGGAATAAGGCGATGTACGAATTCATCACCAACACGCGAAATCACGTGAATTATACGTAAAGTTTTCCAGCTGTTGTACAAGTAAAATAGTGACAACTAGAATTTTCATAAAAGAAAAGCTAATTTTCCGACGTATAATAATAAACAACTCATCCCACGAAACGCATTGATTACCCTATTGTCGGAATGAATTCGCCTTCTTCTACCATGCAGAGGTGTCGAGGGGTCTCGCATCTCAACAACAAAAAATGCATTTGGCGCAGTGAATTCAGGCCTGCTCCGTCCCACTGATCAACTGTAAGGCAATATTTAATGTTAATTATCCAGAGCGTCAATGTTCGAGTTCAACCACAGCTATTTATCGCCAGTATAAAAAAAATAGCAGGTAGTTTCTAATGGTTGGAAATTTATTGAGCCTCGTAAAATTTTATGCTGCAAATTCTGAACCAACCAAGCTAGAGTAGTACTAGAGTTCTTGGCGTTAAAAAAAAAAGAAGAAGAAAAAAAGAAAAAAGAAAGTGGTAATGTCTCATCCACACATTAAAACTAATTCTGAAATGTTACATTTGCCCCCATAAACCGAATGTGTGTACATACATATAATATACATGCATTCATATATATCCAGAAAATAACCTGAAAACAATCTGACTGCGCAGCCAATTCCTATTACCGTCCCTTTGTGTTATCGCCCCGCCTGACCACTGTGGTCAGGCGGGGCGATAACACAAAGCAAGCATGATGAACGATCCATTCGGCTCTAGTTCAAATCCGCCGAGGGAGGGGAAAGATGGTTGCGTTAGGGAACGAAACAGAATTCGATTGGAAAATAATTTAATAATTTCTGAACATGGAATAAACGTAATCTTTAGGTATAACTTATTTTAGTAATCAAAATAATTTAGAAAACTGTCACCAGAGGGTGCTTCTATATGGGTCATCATGCACTCACCTTCTCCGACGTCGTTCCTGGCTGCTGCCTCCAAAAGCATCACGCTGGGCACGAAGTGAACTTTGTACTCGTTCCTCTTGGGCTTCCTGCTCAGATTCTGCTCTGTCTTCTTTCGCTTCACGTTAAATTCTTTCTCTCGCTGACTCCACTTCTTCAGCTGCTGCATCCGTCTCTTCTTCGCGTGTTTCAGCCTCTCCTGAGTGCTCATCTTTTCCACGACCCCCATTTCGGATATCAACTCCGTGTGATCAGCCATCGTCGCCAACTCCGCGAAAAAAACCGAGGTCAAGATTCGCAGATACGTCAGTTGCCAAGGTAACACCAGCACTGTTGTGGGGAACGTTCCGCCATCTCTCGCTCGAGAATTTCCCTCTTCGTTCGCGGTAAGACAAGCCCGAGTTCGAACCTGCACACAAAGCGAAAGGAGTGGGAATGCAGTTCGCCTCGCAACGCCGAAGAGATCGACACTTCTGCACGTCAGCTAGTGCGATGGCCCTCTACAACAGGACAGAGCCGATGGAAAGAATCGTTTGAGGGGATCCCTCGTCGGCAAATCAGGCGATGAGGCAGGTTGCCATGGAGACCGTGGAAAGGAGGTGGGGGTTAACAATGACTCTCTCGTCTTGTTGCTAGCTCGAGATCTCTGAACTCTGAAAAGAGAAGACGGAGATAAAGAGGAGTGAAGTACGGCATTTCTTGACTTTACAAACATTTTTAACGCTATAAAAACGTTAAAGAAATCTCTTTTAGGCCTAACTTGATTTGCAAATTTACTACGATAAACAAAACACTCACTTTTGCTAAAGTAGTAATAAGTTCTGTATGTTCATTTTAAAAGAATGTTGCACTGAAAGACTACGTTTGCAGACAAAATTTGCAAACTAGCACGGTCGGAGAGGGCGCAGACCTAAGCAAACAATTCGGGTACTGAAAGCTGGAGATCCAAGTTCTCCGCGAACAACTTGCGAGCGACAAGAATGCAGCAAAGTGGGTATCCATTTCTCCTTGAAATTATCAAACCACGAAATTAAGAAACGACTCGTTTTGAGTATGATGTATATCATCCTCGGCTGCATCCAGCAAATGATACCACTAGCTGTGTTGCCGTCCGTAATTACGATGAAGTTTATTTGTTCAGCATCATCACACTGTAAACAGGGAAAAAGAAGGCAAACCGATTCACCAACTGTACAAACTGCAAACATGTCGTCACCACACGCCATTTGAGAGACAGACAGACATCACCGTGCTGTACTCATTCGCAAAAGTTGCTTTCAAATCAATCTAAAAAAAATCTAATTTATATGAACAAATTCCTCAAAATTAACTTTAACTGAATCATTTTATTTAACATGAATAAATTAGACAGCTGAATAATATAGCCCAATGCTGAGTATTTTATGTATTGCTTGTAAGTAATTTAATTACTAAGCAGACAGTCGAAAAAATAGCTCATGAATGATACGTGAAAGTTTAGTAACAATTGAATATTTAATACAAAAATATTCATTACGGTATTAAACAGCTACAGTATAACAGACAGCAATAAAAACAGTATTAATGAAAAAGTTTATCGAAAACCAAAATACTTTTTTTAAACATGTAGATAATATTTTGTAACAGGACTAAAAATATCCATGTAGTATATTAAATGTTATTTCGCAACTAAATCTACCCTATATATATAATGATGCGCCTTCTTATGTCACGTTTTGAAACTCAGTGGTTTCAAAACGTGACATAAGAAGTCACGTTTTGAAACGCGACACTCAGTTACCCTGAGTGTCGAGTCATCTACGCCCCCCCCCCCCCCGTGTGCCGGCCTACCAGTCCGGAACACGGGGGGGGCGTAGGCGCATCCCCCTAGTATCATATAATATGCAGGATAAATTACTAGACGATGCGATCCCGTGCTAATATTAAATATGAAAGATTTGATATGTCAAATGAATAAAAAAACAGTATATTTGCTTTTAAATTCGATCAACTCAGATCTTTTCATTTCATACTGTAATGAAAAATGAATATCTGAATGTGTAATGGGGGACTTCCCATTTATATCACTAATGCGCGAGTGTTCCAAATTACTTTACTGAAAAGAGCCAAAAGACAAAATCGGTTCGAAATTCATCAGCCTTCGCATATAAGCGCAACGAAAACTTAAACTGCGCTTGTACTTCCCCGTGAAATGAGCTTAATTAAATAAGTATGTAAACAAAGTTTAATTTGTAAAAGCTCAATTATCTCGGGCGGTAGAATGGCAAACAGAGGAATTAGCAGAAGAGATTTTAAGGAAAAACAATCATCTTTCCTAGAACAGAAATTAAAGACTACACATAGGAAAGAAGGGCTTCTGCATATCAGACGGTCAAATTATTAGAGTTTCACTGAGTGAACTGGGATTCGTAGACAACTGCGCACCTAATATTACGCATTGAGTTCGATAAGATTTCGTGCCAAACAGGGTAACGCTATACAGTAAACCGCCCCTCCAAAATAATAATAATAATAATAATAATCCATGATTAATTCAAATTTGATTGTAACCGTTTGCTCTTCTTATCAGTTTTCTTAAAAACGCAACTACAAAAACAGAAGGGCAATGGCATAAATTTTTTTTCGTGTAGTATCTGAACAAGATTAACTATTGTTTTTATCTTTTTCGTGCAATCTATTTATGCTCTGTACTGTTGTAGTGTAGTGAGCAATGCTCATAAAAATATTAAAGCGCCTGTGGTATAACGAACAATTTTCTGCATTATGTACGTTTTCGAAAAAAAGGATTGAACACTGTTCCCTATTATTGTATGTTTCTTTTTCTTGCAATGCACCAAAGTTCTTGTAAATTCTTGTAACTATTTTTTTCTTGAGCAACTTTTATATTTATCCCACACATGAGTGGTACAAGAACCTATAGCATATCACTGCCATGTGAAAGAAGAAATCTATTGGCATTCTTAAAGAGTTGTGCCTTGAAATTGTTGAGGAAACGCATCATGGGGAAGGTAATTCTAGAAGCAGACGGGAAAATGAAGAGAAACAGGTTCGATGACTGCAGTTATACTGAAAAGGGAGTTACACAGCTGCTGCTCTTGTTTTAACAGGCCTAACAACAAGTGGAGGAATAGTGTTTGCCAGTTCACTGGAGTGGCGACCACAGAAGTACCTGCAGAAGAGCTACAGCTGAAACATTGCGTCTTGGAGATAGAGGTTGAAGTGAACCTGTGCGAAATTATCTCTGAGCCGAACTGCTCTCCTCTGGACAGCATCAAGAATTCTCAAGGAGGTTTCAGATGCACCACCCCAAATGCGTGAACAGTGTTCTAAGGATGGGCGGATTTGGGATTTGTATAGGGTCAGTAACTGGGTGGGTAAAATAGCTTCTTGAACGGAAAAGAATGCCGAGTTTTTAGAAGCTGAGGAAGCTATTGATGTGATGTGTTTGTGCCAAGAGAGGTTGAAGGAAAATGTAAGTCCAAGGGGAGGAGTTCATCCTGTCTCTGCTGTTGATGTATTACTGAGGATGAGAGAAGTTGACTGGGATCCCTTTTGCAAGAGAAAGGCGGGACTGCATTTCGGTGGCATTGAAGGTCACTGGGTTATCTTTTCACCACTGAAGAATGGTACGGAGATCAGCGTTTAAGGCAGTAGTTGCAGATAATTTTGATATAAGGGATGTCTGGAAACTACATGGTTTGTTGAGAGTAGAAGCGCTTTCGTCAGAAAAGTTATGGATAGGATATTTCTACTCTTATATGTTTTTCGGAACAATACACTTGACAATGTTCTCTTATCTTTTTGATTTCTTCAGCAATATACTAAAACATATTAAAAGTACTTTTACGTTTTTAGGATTTAAGGAACAACGTACGCTGTTTTACGCTCATGTACTTTTTTGGAGCAATATATTGAACATTCTCAATTCAACATTTTTTTTTTTTTTGAGAACATATTGAACAATTTTCCGCATTCTTCTATGTTCCTCGACAAACTAGTGAACAATGGATCATATACTCTTGCACGTTCTTCAAGCAATGTATTGAATAATGCACTATACTCTTACAATATATTGAACAATGCACTATACTCTTGTAATGTATTGAACAATGGAATATATTCGTTCATTGTTCACTATATTTTCATGCTTGGAGCAATATAGTGAACAATAAACAAAATTCTTGTATGTTCTTTGAACAATGAATTATATACTTTTGTACGTTCTTCGAGCAATGTATTGAATAATGGACTATATTCGTTCATTGTTCACTATATTTAGGTGCTTGGAGCAATCTATTGAACAATGAATTATATTCTTGTACGTTCTTGGAGCTTTATTGTTTACTATATTATTGTACGTTCTTGGAGCAATATAGTTAAAAATAGTTAAAAATACACTATATTTTTGTACGTTCCTGGGGCAGTATAGTGAACATTGAACTATATACACCACTGTCCAAAATCTAAGAACGAACACTATCTCTGAATGTTAAAACCGGAAATTCAGAGGAATCAGCTTATGACAATTTGTTTTACTAACAATTTCGAGTAGTGCGCGGGTTCACATTCAAATTTTCGAATCGCGCGCAGTCACGCTCTCAACAATATAAAAGGCTGTGCTAAGTGTTGAATAAAGTTCGAAAATACAATATTAAATACTTTAATATATTAATCAAAAATTTTAATTTATGGTGGGAATTTGTTATTTTCGACATAGATTTCTAATGAAACTTTTTTTTTATATTTGATTTACTTTTTATTAGTAATACTTTCAATATATATACACAGGTATACGTACATATTTTTCAATCAAAAGAAATTAAATAGCTGCTGAAATTTAATTAATCAGATATTTGGCTCTGTTTCTCATCAACAAGCTTTTCAATATTGGGAGGTATCTGACTCTAATACAATTTTTACTCGTTCGTCATCAAGGCGATTTCGAAGATCAATTTTTGCAATTTTCATTTTCGAAAAGAGTTGTTCACACAGATAAGTGTGAACTCATTAATAGATTCAATATTTGCCTGGAATGGGTAGCCAGCAATTGAAATTTATCAGTTGTAAAGTAACTCTTATAAAAGTCAATAAGGCTAACATTTTGAAACTTATTTCTTAGTTCAGTGTTGCTTTGCAAATCAATTATTTCTATTAGAAATTCTTCGAGAACCGTTTCAACGTCTATATTAAAGGGTGATGCGAAAATATCAAAATTAGTTTCATTTTCGCGTAAGTTTTTGAACCGCGAACTAAATTCTTCTGGTAGTCTGTATTTCCTCTGCATATGTTTTTCGTTTCAGATGGATTTTCTTTTCTCAAAATCTGAAAATGAGCCATATTATTAGATTCCAGTTGCAAATTTCAAATTGTTTGTTTATTTTCAAATTTTATCCAACATTTCATTAATAAGTTTATTCTGTCTTTGAAGATTTACCTTTAATTCGTTCAAATGTTGAGTAATGTCAACGCAAAATCGCACATCCAGTCCTTGTCATTAAATTCTGGATACAGGTTGTCTTTCATCTCCAAGAATAACTGAATTTCGCTCATCAAATCATAACACGCTTAAGCATTGTGCCGCGACTTAACCATCGGACCTTGGCGTTAAAAATGATATCGCCATATCTCTCAAAAATTTCTTAAATTCGCGATGACTCAAGTCCTGGATATCTAACAAAATTTACAATTTTAATGATCGGTGGAACAATTGGACATTTTCAAAACTTTTGCACTCAAATTTTCTTATTGCAAAATGCAGTGAGAAATAATTATTTCGCGTCCTGTTAATCTTTTCATGTCTCCGGATAATAATCCCGACAGACCAACATTCATACTAGACATGGCTCGAGCTCCATCTGTTGTTATACCGACCGAGGATCTTTTCTATTGGGATGTTTAATTGATTAAGAACAGTTTTCAGTTCCCTCTATATATCTTTTCCGGTAGTAATTCCTTTCAATGGAACTAAAGATGCAAATTCTTCAGTTATGTTAAAACTAGAATCTGTTCCTCTCAAAAAGACAGCTAGTTGTGCCGTATCACTAATATCACAACTTTCATCCAAAGCCAAAGAAATCCATTCTAACTTAAAATTATGTCCCTGAAAAATTTCCTCAATACTTTGCGAAAGATCGTCAATCCTCCTTGCGATTGCACGCGACAAGATGATTTTCGAAATTATTATTTTTTTTTTTTGTTATCACGGAAAGCGACATCTGCTACCGCTAATAAACATTCTTTTGCTATTTCTCCATCAGAGAATGATTTCATTTTTTTTGCCAAAATTTGACTAACAATGTAGCTTGCATGAACTGAAGTATCTGCGGTTAATGAAGCAGCTCTAAATATATTTTGCCGTTGTTTAAGATTTTTTTGCAGTTGATTCCCTTTGTCTTTGCGCAATTGTCCTTGTAAATTGTCAAAATTTGAAGAATATTTAGTTCTATGCCTCTTGATGTTATGTTCCTTGAGAACAGATATCTTTTCGCAACATATCAAGCAAACAGCATTGTCTTTTACGCAAAAAAAAAATAGTCACATCTTTCGTTAAACTAAATTTTCGTCCTCAGATTTTGAACTCGTCGATTAAACACAGAGTTCTGTTTGTAAAAAAAAAATTGTAAAGAGGCAATTTTTAAAAGAAAAAATTATATTACTGTTATAAATTTATAATTTGCTTAGGTTTTGAAAGAACTTGTATCGATAAGTTTATTCAAGATAATGCAACAACTTTCATATATCGTTAAAGCACGACTGCTCGTGCGCGACTGAAAATGCAAAGGCTAATGGCACAATCGTGGGAAGGATTGTCGCGAGCAAATATTTTTCACGTGACCTCTTAATGATAACACATCACATTGTGCCTTTTGCTAAATTTTCACACTTCAGATAAATGAAGTGCAACATTTCGGAAGGCCGCGGGGTAGTAGTTGGTGGGCCGCATGCAGCCCTCGGGTTCATCATCACTGATCTAGATGATTTCGCGTGGGGAAGAATTATTGAAAAACTGGAAAGCCACACATCTGCTGATACTGCCAGAGTTTGGAATCTCACAGAGCGTTGTACCACGGAGACAGATTTTCGTGGTTATAATAGCAAAACACAATCGCCGCACCATGGCAGGTCAAGCTTGCAAGTCGAGTCTATTCAAGTACAGGTATGCGGATATCTCTACAAACTGTGGCAAGACATCTGTGAAAAGAAGGGTTATACGCCTGAAAGCCTGTAGTCTGCGTCCCTTTACTCATAGCTCACTGTAGAGTACGTTTTCAGTGGTGTTGTATCCATAAAAATTCGACAAGACCCCAATGGGGAATTGTACTCTTCAGACGACAATCCTTTTAGTCTTTCCTCCAGTTCTAGACAACACTTGATTTGGCGTGAAAGTGGTACTACTTACTCATTGCGAGAATATGCTCGAAAGGGGTAGATACAGCGGTGCTGGGGTTATGGTGTGAGGAGGTCTAATGGACGCACCAAGCCACAAGTGCTGTACAAAGTGACTATGACTGGTGATCGATACTGCAACGAACTTCTTTAACGTCATGTTCGATTGTTCCGTGGTGCTGTAGGCAAAAATAATTCATTTTTATGGATGATAGTGCCACACCACATCGTACACGAGCAGTGGAGAAACTACTTCTGGAAATCGAGGATATTAATCGAATTCAGTGGCCAGCACGCTCTCCAGATCACAATCCCATAGAATACGTTTAGAAATTCCCTTCCAAAAATCAAACAAAGCCTTATCCTTGATCTGAATGAGGAGCGAGCCATATTGTATCAAGAGGAGCGAGCCACATTGTATCAAGAACTCCTGAATCACTTCGTGCTAAGCATTACTACGTTGATAGAGCAGCATCGCCATTCGGGGTGGATATATTCCATACAGGAAACGCCTCTCCGCATAATTTTCTGTAAGCATTGTACATGAATTCCTTAACTAAGTCCTCAGGAAATTTGTAACTTTTGACAAAATCGTACAGCAATTTAATTTGTACAAAATTTATAACATTTTTGTGGAATTTAATTTATTAGTATGGTGGCAATAAATTTGTGTCCCCAAGTTGGCTGCAATCATGAAATTTTTTTTCATATACAGAAATAAATTCCATCCTTAGCTTTTGGACACCAGTGTACTTGTGCGTTCATGTAGCAATATAATGAAAAATGTTCTATATTCTTGCATGTTCTAGAGAAATATATCGAACAATGTTTGCTATTTTTTTCTTGAGCAATATACCGAACACTGCTCGGGAGTCTGTTTTTCGTTAAGCAATATTTTTATTTTATTTATTATTTGACACCTAGGGAGTCCAAGGACTCATCGAGGGAGGGCACCAACTCCACAACTCCGTCTCCGCCATTCAATCAACAGATAACCGCAACTACGCCATCTACCGCCGACCACCACTGGTATTTCTAGACAATCACAAACATCCGTGCCCATGGCAGGATTCGAACCCGCAGCCTTTTGGCTGGAGAGAGGATACGCTACCACTCGGCAACTGGTTAGCATCAATATACTGAACAATGTTCTGTATTACACTTCTCTCCTTTACATTTTTCGAACTATATATTGAACAATGTTCTATATTGTGCTTTTAAGTAATATACTGAACAAAGTTCTCCATTCTTTTACCTTTTTGGAGCAATATACTGTACAATGGTCTATATTCTTGTCCTTTTTTGGAGCAATATATACTGAACAATGTTCTGTATTGAACTTCACACTTCTCTCCTTTACATTTTTCGAACTATATATTGAACAATGTTCCATAATATTGTACATTCTTGGATCAATATAGTGAACAATGCTCTATATTCTTGGACTAACAGTGTTCTATTTTGTGCATTTTTTTAGCAAGATACTGAACAACGTTCTCCATTCTTTTATCTTTTTGGAGCAATATATTGAACAATGCTTTGTATTCTTGTCCTTTTCTTGGAGCAATATACTGAACATTTTCTGTATTCTTGTCCCTTTTTTTTTTTGTAGGAATATACTGAACATTTTCTGTATTCTTGTCCTTTTTTTCTTTGTAGGAATATACTGAACAATGTTCGGTATTCTTGTCATTTTTTTTTTTTTGAGTAATATACTGAACAATGTTCGGTATTCTTGTCATTTTTTTTTTTTTGAGTAATATACTGAACAATGTTCGGTATTCTTGTCATTTTTTTTTTTGAGTAATATACCGAATAATGTTCTTTATTCTTGCTGCAGGAAGTCAGGGACGCATCGTGGAAGGCCTTATATCACACGCAACAGCTGTCATGCCGATTTTGAATTCATTCAAGCTAACTGCATTCTGAACTTCCAAAGACGATGTATTTAAATCATGCGCCATTGTATGAAGAAAAACCTAGCCCTCACCTCCTTCATTGCATTCAACGTAAACTTCCATAGATGTCTCTCCCAACTGCCAAAAAATGAAAAATTCCATCTACTGGTATTCTGGATGACCTTTTCAGAAATTTGTAAGTCTCAACCATATTATCCCTCTTTCCTATTTGCAGTCCGCAAATTCTCAGTCGGTCCCTTCATAATCCGAGTTTCACAATCGTGCTATAGTTCTTAAACACTTCTTTGCAGCCCCTTCACTGTATCAACATATCACGTAAACCTGGAGACAAGACTAACGTATAAGTGAGATCGTATTAAGGCCATGTAAAAAAGCAAAATGATTTCTTTTTCTTTACATGTATAGCCTTGTTTCAGCATTGCAATTATCCTTATACGTATTTCCAATCTTTGCTATGTGGCTCTTGAACTTCAGCTTCCTATCTATTAAAACTCCGAAATATCTAGCTTGATCAGTTTCTTTTAGCATAATCCCAGTAATACAATGACATCGGATACATCATTACACAAAGTGGATGATTTTACGTTTACTAACATTAGACTGACAGCTCTTTTCACATGCCCACAATTCCAAACTGTTAATCTCATTCTGTAAGAACTGCATATCTGATCATCCTGCCTATTTTTTTCTGTCATCAATGGCTATTGATGACAGCTATCTTTTCTGTCATCATCCAGGTTTTTCATCCTGCAAAATAGTCAAACTGGGCATAAGAACACACTCAATGTACAGATTTGACACATTGGCCTCATTTCCTTCGGCCGTAAATAAGATGCTTCTGTAATCACTTTTCATCATTTTCCAATTCCCTCCTCGTCCGTTCTAACGATTTGCTTTCGTTGTCTAGATATCTCAAAAGTTAATTCATATTCGATGACCTTGTTGGTTTCCAAAAAAAAGCATAATTCTGTTCACTGGAGCAAGCCGCCTTCTTAAAAATTTCACTAGCATTCCTCTTTGTTGTTGCTCTATTGTTCTTGCGAAGTTTGGGAGACATTTTGGAGTACCACTTTAATATTAATGGTAGTATTCCGAACAAAACTACAGGAGATATATATAAAAAAAAAAAAAAAACTATAAATGCACGAGTCATCAATATTACTATAAAACTAAACATTCTAAGAAAATAACACAATAAAACATATAAAATCACTAAACAAGGTTCCGTATTATATTGTATTTTTCATGCGGGTATATTGAACAATATTCTGTATTATATCTATTTTTTTAACGTAATATAATGAACAATGATGGAGAATGATGTTCAATATATTGCACGAAAAAAAGGAATTGTTCTTGATTCTCATTTTTAGTGCAATATATTGAGCAATGTTCTGCATTGCTGTATTTTTTTAATGCAATATACTGAATAATGTTCTGTGTAATACATTGAACATGTTCTATATATTCTTGTACATTTTTTCGTCCAATATAATGTTGAGCATTGTAATTTCTTTAGCACCTATAGAAAGGGCAGTGCTGACACAGAGCAGCTATGGGAAAGTGACTGGAGGAAGTCTGTGAGGGTAGGATCACCTATTAAGCTAATCGCTCTCATTGGTATCATTCCGGATTCTTAGGGATGTTTTGGGTGCACTACCCCCTAATGTGGAATCAATATTTCAAGATTGATCGGATCCGAGACTTAAATGTTAGGAGTTGAACAGAAGAGAAGTAATGTTTTGAACGGAAAAAAACCAAAAGGATAAACCTGATGTGGCTGACAGTCAGCTCAAGAAAAGAAAGTCGATCTTGAAAGGAAATAGGAACATTATAGAAATGTAAGTGGGAGTGAAGTACAATGTTTCTTGCGGGACAATAAGGAATGTCTGAGCTTTTGTGTCATTGATATTTACTAAGTTGTCTTTACCCGATTATTTTGATTATGTTGAGGGAATCACTATTTAAGTCATTGGTTATGGAAGATCTTGAAGCTTCTATCATTTGAGTACTGTGGGATTTCTCGAATGAGGAATGAAGGGTCACCGGCAAAACAATACGATTTGAAGCCAGAGAGAGAAAAGGTCATCGGAGTAAAGGGGGAAGAGTGCGGATGAGAGTACAGAATCTTGGGATACTCTAACATTGATGGAGAAATCTAACGCAAGGTAGCCATTCACCATCACACGCAACGAACGACGAGTGAGGAAGCTGGCAATCTAATCACAGAGTGCAGGAGAGGCCATAAGATGGTAGCTTGATCAAGAGGCCTCGATGCCAGACATGGTCCAATGCCTTTGAAGTATCCAGAGCGACGAAACAGATTTCTCCAAATCTTTCCAAAAGTGATAATCTTCTCTAACAGTTTTGAAAGTATGGAGGTGAAAGCAATAAAGTTAGATGGCTGACTTTTGTCTCTCTTTTTAGGTACAATCTGGGTGAAGGCCTGCTTCCATGCTATTGGGTCGATGCCAGTTGGAGTATGATAGATTATAGAGGTTTTAATTCCGGGCGTTAACTGAAGATTGTTTTTTTATTGTTATATGTTTTTTCTTCTTCCAGTATATTGAACAATGTATGAAAAATTGTTGAATATAACGAAAAATCGTACAATACAAAATACTCCTCAAGATATTTGGACGAAAAAACGTACGCTAAAATATCTACGGTAACCAGATGCCGGAAGAGACCATCGGGTCTAAACCCCTGAGAGGATGATGAATACAGAACTAAATATTTCGTATTGTAAGCTTTTTTCTCAGGCACTGAACAGCTTGTGTGTTCCTGTATGCTAAAATGCAAGTAATAAAGAACGCTGAAATATCAATTTTTAAGAGCGAACATAGCGAATGCATTATCTCCTCGAACCGTTTTGCCAATAAAAAAAGGCCTTTGTTTGTTTAACGTGGGTTCCATCCAAGAAAGGTTTTTGTAAACCTACAGTACAATGGAGACCAAACAAATTTGGTCTCCATTATACTGTAGCGGTCCTCTCCGACCGAAAGATAATCACAAACATTCATGTCCACGTCGAGATTCGAACCCCCCCACCTGTCAGTTGAAGGAGAATACGCTAACCACTCGGCCAACGACTCCTCCAGGTACAGCGAATAAAGGAAAGCGGAGAGAAGAATAGTTAATCCGTTTGTACTATTGATAATAATTAGGGAATCAGTGGATATTAACCTAATATGCCGATGTGGATGGAGACATTAGATAATATCCATTGACTTCTCTCCCTGTGCCCCCACACACAGAACTAATGTAATCTCTCGCGTATGTGATTGCTATTAAATAGGCGCGCGCGCGCACACACACAGTCTTATAATCTCAGACTGCTCACTCCGCACAATGAACCAACAGCATAAAATTGAAACTGTTCGAGTTGAATTTACCACTTAATATAGTTTGCTGAACACCCTAATATTAACGCTAGACAAATAATCATAATGTATGTGATAAATGTATAGTAGTCATCCAAATTTGTCAAATGGAGGTACTTTTGTATAGTTCATGAAGCTTCGACCAAGATTCAAATGACTTGACAAAGTAACAAATCCTGAATCTAAAATTTCATTCGAGCACTACATTTTTATGAATGTTAGCGGGAATCATTTGCCAAATTTTATAAGAAAAATGATTTGAATGGAAGCAAAAACGTAGACATTCTTGCGTACATTTTTAGTGTCATTCAATCAGAGTAACTGCAATTCCTAATTCCAAAACTGTTTAGCACTTTTGTGCTCTGCTAATGGTTCTAATTACAACAAAACCTGTTCTGTCCAGAAGTAACTTGAGAACATCCGGATGGGGGGGGGGGATCCAATTCTGATGAACTCTTGTAGCTTTGCGTTATACAAGAATGCGATTGCATTCAAATAGAAGCATTACGATTACCTCAGATTTCTCCCCGACTTGTTCTTGAATTCGCGAGGGACTATCCCAGATCACCTAAGGTGTTCTGTTGGTGTCGAAAGGGGGGGGGCGAACGTCACCAACACTCATTTCGTTGGTTCATAGGCCACGTGACAGGTTTGCAGTATTTATGTAACACAACAGAAAGCGTCCAGGATATCATACATCACGTGCTACGAATCATGTAATGAAACATGATCTTCAAATCAAGTCGAAGATTTACCTGCCATCTGTCGCTTTCCAAGGGACTGTTGCCATTCCTCAAACAGAATACTACAAAACTTACCCTTGATGAACGAGTTTCGTTCTAGCTTCGCGACATGTTCTTCACCAAAATGCTGCAAATGTCTGTCCAACATGACTAATGCAAACTCTGCTTCTGCAGATGGACCACCTCACGCCCATTCGCAAGATTGTGAACGCTGGTTTGCAGCGATGTTGCCACCATCCCTCAAGTGCTCTGAGTATGTTTCCCGATCGGTTTGTTGCGTTTCGAAAGGAATGAGTTACCAGAAGAGACGAGTCAAGACGTAAGCAATGAACTATCGCTTTAACATTCAACCGTCATGAACGCAGCGAATGGAACCTGTTATGGACTATCGTAAGACTAGGGGTCACCATCAGGACTTTTAGGAAAACCATAGCTACCTCGCTTCGTTCTCATTTATTGTGTTTAGTGCCTGCGTGCACGTATCTTTATTGTAAGTTCCTTTTGAAGATGGCAACGTGACATTTCCGAAATATCGGAAATATTAAAGTTTATTTTAATGTATATTCTATTGTACGTTGTAATTTCCTTAAGTTATTTAGTAAACATGTATAACCAACGTCTAAGCCTTTCTACGAGAATTAGTAAGCATATCATAAGACTAATAAACTCCATTATATGATGTAGTAATTCTCTGATCCGTTTGCAGAGAGCACTGCACTTGGAAAGGGAGGAGGGGAAGAATCTTCAAGGAGTTTATGAAATGTTCGCTAGAAATTCTGAACATTTAATGATGCAAGTTGTTGAGGACAGTTCCGCTGCTGAAGTCAGATCACTATTAGACGAGTGGTCATTCGATGTTAAAAATCAATTCACGTTGCTTGATCTAACCGGAATGCTTGCACACTTCAAGCAGTCTTCATATCAGTATTAGACGGACAGAGGAGTGAAATCATTCCTGCAGCTACTGTCGGCTCTTTGATCGATAAATAACTCACACAGAAGCCAGCGGCAGTGGCAAGAAAGGGGGCCATTACAATACGGACAGACGGAATGCCACAATTCAGTCAGTCCTAATAAGATATCGGGGAGAGCGAACGGAAGGGAACTGGAGAAGCTGTGACGTCAGTGGGCACAGAAGTGCTGTGCCTAACAGAAAGAATTTTGGGATCGTTACAAAATATGGCACTTTTTGCAGCCATTGTTGGAAAGGTGGTGGAGAGATGGGACAGTTAAGAAAACTGAAAAGAATGAAGAAAGTGAAAAAAAAAAAGTGGAATTTTGAAAATATCAATGACATTTTGTTGAAAAAATAGTTCAAACGCCGTAGGGAACGAAAATGGATCGAAATCACACATTAATGCGCTGTTCTTATCTTTGTCCTTTGGAATACTCTCTAAGGCAGCGTCGTGTCAATTAGTTTTTTTTTAAGTGCAATAAAAGAATGATAATATTTAAATGCAAAGAGTTTTCGAATCAAATCAGAAGATGGCATCCATTCAACAAACTCAATATAAGAAAAATTTGAGTCAGTGACACGAATCACTTAAATCTGTCACTGAAGAAGAGACAAAACTGTAGCTAGTTACTCTGGAAACGGAGTGCTTATGTCAAACAACGGAGTTATATGCCGACCTACTGAACTTGTTCTTGCAAATACTTGGCACTCCAAACTGTCACAAGATTACTGATACAGCAGTAATCTTGTGACAAACTTTTTTCCCCCCCGATGAATTTTGCATTTTAAATACCGGCACTATTTCCGGAAAACTTTATATTTTTAACCCGTTCTTTATACGAAAAGTTATTTTTTGGAAAGATGGTTCGGGATATTAAAACTAAAAACAGCTAGCATTCTGATTAGAACCAAATTGGTTTTCTGAAAAGAATAAATACTGCATTTCTACAATTGGATCCATATAGTGAATCGGGTCAATTTACTTCATACCACTTCGCCATATCCAGCTGCCAAACTAAAAGGCTCAGTGATTACAGTTCGCATCCCATCTTGTGATACTTCGATATCAGTTTATTTATTCAAAGTATCTGCTGTTGCTTGGATATCCAGAGAACAGTTGGGGCTAATCAGTAAAGAAAGGTTTCTGTGCCTGTGGAGAAAATTCCGACTGCGGCCACAGCATTATCCGAGGGATAAGTGTATTATTAGAACCACCATCCAGGACTACGAGATGCGTCAATAATAGATGAAAATTGCATCTCTTTACTTCCACCATCGCGCTTGGCATTAGGGTAACGCAACGTGATGCCTTCCCGAACAGGAATGAAAAATGACGATAAAAAAGGTGCCCAAGAAAAATCGGAGTAGAACCGAATTGCGCGTGTTCCGATAAAGTTCGTCTCCCACACATCAGGCAAACTGTGGCCAAGGGGAGGGGGTGGGGAAAGGAGGTGTTATCTGAGTCATGCCGGAGAAATATCATCTGTCTCGGTGACGTGTGCCGAGATCGATAAGGAAGCAGGAAGAAACTGCAACGGCCATAGTCTAGCACAAAAGAATCAAATTTCGCCTCCCAACAGATTCTTCAAGGGGTGGGAAGGGGGGACCGTGAAGATCGATAGTCAAACCAATTATGATATCAAAAGTAGCCTAAGTGACATAATTCGGACGTTAACATACGAAGTTCTCAGAAGGGTTCCTCTCCCTTCTTCTAGCGCCACATTCTTCCCCACTCTCTTACACTTCTGGTTAAATAAACACGTGGCAAAAATATTTACGAAAGTATTAAAAAAAAAGCAGTCGAACGCGATTTTATTTTATTACAAACCTTTCCACTTTTAACTCTCGGGAGCTCGCAGCGGTAATTTTGCAGCATAGGTCGCAGTATATCCGAGAGATACATTCATTACTAGTATGTGTAAAATGCAAAAACACTGCAAATATAATACATGATGATACAAATTAAGTGGATATTGAATCCAACATTATTTCATAGCCGAATATAGAAACTACAAAAGTTTCGTGCCGAATATTATTATATTAATAATAATAATATATATGCTCGGATGCAAGCATAAGCAACCTTATGGGCAACTCGCAGTAAAGTTGGAGAAATTTCCAGACCACTTTCCTTAGTATTTTCCATTATGCAAATTATGGAATAAAGTACATCTCCTAGAGCAGGGCTTCCCAAACTGTGAGCCGCAAGTTTTGTTGAGGGGGGCCGTGAAATAATGAAAGAAAATTTAAACTGTTTTAAGACTAAGTCGATTTTGTTTACTCTTAAAAGAAACGTATTTAATTTTTATTATTTCTTTTTTGTTCTTTTGTATATTTTAATGGACAAAATATCACGCATTGGTGTTGGTTAACAAATTTGCTTCCTGCGTATTTCGGCGATTAATGAATATTAGTAAATATATGCTTATTCATATAAGTTTCGTTTCAAAGGTATTGATAAGAAACAAAAAAAAGATTACAAATCAAAATCTTGAATAAAAATTGTACTGAATATAAATATTATAATAATATATGTCTGTATTACGATTTTTTTTTTTCGATGGTGGGGGGGCGTGAAATATTTTAATTTTTCCAAAGGGGTCCTTGGCATCCTTCCCAAACTTATGTTTGGGAAACACTGTCCTAGAGGACATGTATGATAAATAAATAAATAAATATATGATAAATGGTTTATTTATTTTCAGTTACAATCTAGAAATTATTGAACAAAGAATAAAAAATAAAACTAAACCATACTTGATTGACATCGGAGGTTGCGGTATGTCTCTCAGATACAATTTACTGTCGAATATCACAAACCTTTACATAACATGTGTTAAACCAAACTGACAGCGAAAAACAGTGCGGAATATCACGTAACATAAGAATACACAGGTACTCATGACCTCCAAGCTACACACTGAATTGTGTAAGAATATTTATATTAAACGTTTTGCATGTATCTGTCAGATCAACTGCGAGCCCCCGGAGTGTTAAACTACGAATATCACACAGAATAATGAAAAATGCTTACAATACATCACTCCATCTGTGCAACTATTTTAAAGTTTAACTGCTTAAAAAAAAAACATGAAGGTTATGACAGAATTCGTGTCTAAACTAAATACGAACACGACATCGAAAAACTATCGCTCCTGTTCTTCAAATGAAGATTGACTCGGCAGGTCGTGCTAGTGCGCTGATGGTTGTTTGTGCAGCTCGCGTCTGCACGTGCGTTACCGCACGATTTAACCGGAGACTAAAACACAATGCTGCCAAATCCCCCCAAACATGAAGTGTACGTGTTTTCCATCAATCTAGAGGTTGGTGGGGTGGCAATGCTACTGGGAATTATTGTAAAACAAGGCGGCTTCCTGTTGCCTTCCTTGCCTTGCAAGAACATTTTTGTCTGCAGATGTGTGTTCACGGGGCCGGTTTGCCTGTATTGAGGGCAGTAAAACTAGTTTCCAGGAGAAAACCTCTGCCTCCGTATGAAACATTCACCCATTCGGCTAACTCAACTGTGATTGAAAAGCTCGATAAAAACTTTTCGCGTTACAGTCAGGATTCAAAAGCTAAGTCATTGAAACCAAAAAAAGCTCCGTCGCAACCAACCGAACTACGGAGGCTCTACCGCATCGAGACTTACTTATTCCTAGAAAAGAATACTTAAATGTAAGTACTGTAAAAAAAAAAAAAATTATCTCATAATAAACAAACCACCGAAAACACAACAGCGAGTGAGCAAGATGTCGTTCCTTCTGAACACCGTCCATTACTTTGTGGAACTTCATATGCACGTAATTCATAAAATAAGTTTTATTCTTCCTTATTCGCAGTCTCGTGAGATCTTTGTTCACTGCTATGGACCAAAAGGTCAGACCTTTCTTGCCTCTTTCGATCCATTATCGTAAGCCTGGAAGTTCTTGCCTCACACCATCTGAGAAGCGCTGTCGCGTCTCAAGGGAACGTACCCCATCAGATGCGCGGCGATTTTAGCTCAGAACCACTTTCTCGGTCGAAGAAGGCACACAGCAATAATAACAGAGGCTCGAGGAAAAAACCTTCGTTTCTTGAGCGAGTGCTACTGAAACGTGTATTTAAGTACTTTCGAGACTTGTTTGGCAGTTTAAGCTAAATGCAATGTTGCGGTCTTATGAGGATACGAAGAGGAGAAATTGCTCCATTCGAGTGGTCGATGCAAGCACTGCAAATGCACTTTTCAACAATTGCTCATTCACTATGATACGATCCGTAGCTTTACAAGTGCTGCTAACAGCACGCTATTGACGCAGCAGTGGAGAGACATCATAGCCAAAAGCAAATGCCAGCAACGCGCTCAATTACACTGCAATTTGGCTACTTCATTCGCCTCATACATTTAATGTTTTTTTCTTTTAATGTCAATTCCACCCATGAAAGTTTGTAAACCGACCCACAATACTAAAAATACCGCCTAATTATTTAGCTATTTACTGGAGCTGGGAGTACTTCTCCCTAAAATCTGCAATGCAGCCTGCTGATAGTTCACAAAACAACCCTGTCTTTTTTTTTTTTTTTTTTTTTTTTTAGGAGAGTCGCTCTCATATTCCTAAAATCGAAATGAAGACATCTCTGCTTATCCTTCTACGTTCTGCAGCCAAACTTTACACTTTTCAAATTACTTTCGCTTGTTTTCTGGTTGGGGCGGGAGCTTGAAGTTTGTAGAGCCGAACAGGAAGGACTCGATCTTTCCTCAAAGATCGACTGCGGCGCTAATGATGCATACGTTTATCCTTTAAAAGACGATTTCAAACGAAGTCGCCAATCGATATGCTGCTAGGAGATTCCGTTCAACACAAACATTAACCCTTTGTGCCCTCCCGTAACCTCACTTCGCGCTACTCCACAATACCCAAGGAGGTCCACGGATCAGCAGATCTGCACCGATGCTTCACGGCTTTCAATCTCTGGCAACGCACGACTGAGTAATTCGTCAACGAAGACGAACACTCTCTCTCGATCGAAGACTGCCGTCAGCTATTGTTTACAAGCGCGCCGATTATTGTTAAGCAGGCAATTGCAGCAGTTGTTAAAGCCAATAGCTTCATTTCGGAGCCAGTTAAATGGAAGAATGATAGAAGCGGTCTCCCGGACACAGATAGGTTCCGGTTTAGCGACCAGAGACAATGACTTCATTCAACTACTCCTTTCTTCACTCACTTATCCTCACCCCCCCCCCCCCTCGACCAACCCACCTTTCTCTAGCGAGCAATTCTTAATATCACACGTCATTTCTTCACCTATCAATTTACTATTAAGATGATATTTTATTTATTCATGTTATATTGTTTTATATATAGCATGACAACTAAAAAGAAGACAAAGGGTACTCCATAAGCAATTCCAGCAATGAAAACCGTCCCCCAAAATATCCGGAAACTTGTAAAGAAGTTTTTGTTGTTGTTTTAAGCTTTCAGATTTTATTCACTTTCATCGTCTAAATATTATAACCAAATTAAATTACCAACTCAAATAAATATTAAACGCTGGAAACTAAAGGGGGGGACGTTCAATGTGTTGTTTACAACAGCGCTTCCCAAACTGTGGGCCGCCACCCCCTTGGGGACCGTAGGTTTTGTGGAGGGGGGGCCGTGAAATAATGAAAACAAATTTAAAATGTTTTAAGACCAAGTAGATTTTTTTTATCTTAAAAGAAACGTATTTAATTTTTATTATTTCTTTTTTGTTATTTTTTATATTTTAATAGAAAAAAATCACACATCGGTGTAGGGTTCAAATTTTGCTTCCTGCGTATTTGGGCGCTTAATGAATCTTAGTAAATGTATGGTTATTCATATAAGTTTCATTTCAAAGCAGAAATCTAAGAATTGCAGTTTCAAATATTTCACCCGATATTGGTGTAGCAGTATTGAAACACATCCATCCCATTAAATTGTTATTAAACCTCTTTTATGTTTTTAATTCTTTCTTTATTACTAATCGTTTTACGTTTCGTGTGCTTGTACTGCAAATGTACAATAGCAATAAATCTATCTTTATAAAAATATGAGATAATGTGCATGTGAAATGTGTATGTAAGAGGCAAAAAATGTAATATTTGCATTTGATTTTTGCAATATTCGCTGTGTATGTTTTGTATTGAATATAAATGCAATAAATATTATAATAATATATCTCTCTATTACGATTTTTTCGAGGGGGGGAAGGCGTGAAATATTTTGTACTACTCACGATCAACGAAAAAATTTAGCAAACAAATCAAACATAGCAACTCAAAATGGTTGTCCAAGTGGAAGTGGATAGAGTCTCCACTTCCCAATTAATAGACCATGAGCTGGGCACGGATTTCTGAGAATGTATCTATGTGGGAGATGAATTTCACTATCCAAGGTGAGATTACCGCCCTGCTTAGTGGAGGACGGAGAAGCTGGAAAGTTCAATGTTTAGAATGGGATTTCTAGATTATGTTAAAAAAAAAAAAAAAATCAGGTGCTAATATGAACCACAGATTTACGACCTTTCGCAGATGGGAGTCATATAACAAATGTAAAAAACGTACTGCTGGCCGTTGGTGAAGTATATTACACTACCCGCTCTCCAATCAATCGGCAGTGGATTCAAATCCCATTGCAGGATATTTGGGAGTCTCGGGGCGATGAATTTTGTAGCCCGTTGCTCCCCACTTATTAGAGATAAGTGTCTATAGCATTTAGTGAGTGGAATTTTTGGTGCTACAAGAACTGAAAATCAGCCTCAGAAATGTCTTTAGGCAGTAAATAATCAGTTTCATTGTCCTGAGAGACCAACGCACATTTATTTCAAATCCGAAGCGTCTTGAAAAAGTCGTTTTCTCTAGAACAGGGTTTCGAATCCTCAGTCCACCCGCAATATTAAACTACATGATATGTTTACAAGCTTTCGTGGTCGAAATTCTCTCTCTCACACACACAGAGCGAATTTTATAAAAGGGACACTTAGTTCCAGATATTTATTAGCGTGTGTGAAGATATTCAGAGGATGCCTGAAACACTCCAAGTTCTTATCGAAGTTCAATGATTATCTCATAACGTTGGGTTTCGTTTCTGTTACGACGGGAAGAAATGTTCTCGATTTAGCCATGAGAACAAAAGAAACTGGGGATGTTATCTAATTGTTCATAGTGTAAGTTATTCACCTACCTACCTCCTTCATTGGAACCAAGAGTTATTGCAAATTATGGCAATATATTTTCGTTGTTTAGCATTGGCATCTTCAGAGCTAACACGATGACTGTAGAAAGAAAAGAATAATAATCAAAGAAAATGACAGTCATCACAGAAATCAACAAACAGGGACGCCTTGATCTCCGTATACTAATAAGAAGAAAAGTAAGAGTGGCAGTCGAGAAATTACAGAGGTTTTTCTTAATGGATTTCAAAAATAGCAGAAGCAGATATTCACATTAGATATTTCTAGTTCAGCTGTGAGAAAACCACGCTGCATTCCCAGTGTGGAGTAGGACTTCACAGCTGTTAAAAACAGAAAAAGTGAGTGTCTGTACGCGAAAGGATGTCTTGTTTCGTGGGCGAACAGCAATGAATGACGTGCCTTCCACGCCGAGGTGAAGTCGATCCACGGATCCCAGGGTATCGGTAGGAGGTGTTTTCCTGTTTGCATCGCATCGGACAATGCGGGAGTTACGGTTTTAAGCAATTAGTCCAATTTCGCAAACAACGTTTACATACTGTGGAGTAACAAACAGGTTGATATTCACGCTGCGAAAAGTGGTCGGAACACGTCTAATTATTTTCCATTAACGCGGTCACGTGATATCCTCGAACAATTATGAAAAGCTGACAATGGCATCGTTTCCCGTTAATCTTTTACGTACGATAAAAGGCGGAAATGGGCACGCCACAATAAACCCCCACTTGAGAATTAAACTAATTACAGACCGTCCAGGACCTCTCTTTGGCTGGCAAGAAAAAGATTAAAATTAAAGAAAAAGCACGAAAACATCGGCAATCAAATTAAAAATATCATCAAATAGTGCTTTGCAGTAGAGAACAAGGCGAAAACTGTTTGAGAAAAATACCGCAAAACATGATAAACGATACGGAATTTGCGAGGAGAGTTGGTGGTGTGTTTTCCTGTGAACCTCACTGCGAACATCATTAGCGTGGCAGCGTTAACTCAATTAAAATGCGAAGAGGGGAGGCTATTAGCATGTCGAAAACCTTGCTCGAAAGATGCAGTATTAATCGATAGATTAAAAGGAGCCTGAAAGTACGAAGGTTGTTTGAAAAGTTTGGTAAATTTCCAATAGACGGCGACACAATTCATTCATTCATACTAGTGTCGGCACCAATCACCTTTTTCATGACCCTTGGCAAACTTTTAGCCACGTGCGACACGTAGTTCTCGTTTGGCAAACATTTAAAATGACCGTGTTCGCATTTTTCAAAAAATGGAGAAAAACGAGTTCCATGCAAAAACACTTATTTGAAGAAGTGGACGGCAGCGCAGATCAAAGCCGAGTTAGATGCAGTTCATGGAGACTCTGCACCAGCATTAAAGACTATTTATTTTTGGATGAATGAGTTTAAACGTCCATCGAAGATGAAGCGAGCGAGCGCGCTCCGGAAGCCCGACTGAGGTCACTACGAAGAAAATGATTGATAAAATCTATGAGATGGTTATGGAAGACCGCCGAGTGAAAGTGTGAGATTGTAGGCATCTAAACTGAATGGTTTATTAATATCCTGCACGAAAAAAATACACATGAGAAAGCTGTGTGCGCGATGAGTACCGCGATTGTTGACTGTCGATCAAAAACGCACGCGAAAAGACATTTCAACGCACGTTTGGCGATGTTTAATCGCAATTCGCAGGATGTTTTGCGTCGATTGAGGAGTGTAGACGAAACTTGGATCCACCACCACTACACCTGAGTCGAAGCAGCAGTCAAAACAGTGGACAATGTCCGGTGAAAGAGCACCGAAAAAAGCGAGGACCGTTTTGTCAGCTGGGAAGATGATGGCCACTGTTTTCTGAGATTCCCAAGGAACTATCATGATAGACTATTTGACAAAGGGTAATTCAATAACAATTCTATAATGGGTTATTATTGTTGGACCGTTTAAAGGAAGAACTGAAGAAAAAACGGCCAAGATGGACGCACGAAAAAAGTACTCTTTCATCAAGACAATGCATCGTCCCACACATCGGCCATCGCAATGGTAAAATTGCACGAAGTGAGGTTCGAATTGGTTCCACATCCACCGTATTCTCCGGACTTGACCCCATTTGACTTCTTGTTCCCAAACTTAAACATTTGGCTGGGTGGAAAAAAATTTTCTTCGAACGTGGCTGTCAATGACTATTTTGCACACTTTGACGAATCCTACTTTTTTAAATGGGATGAAAAAAATTGGAAACTCACTGGACCAAATGTGTAGGCCTCGATGGAGACTCTGTTGAGAAATAAACATGATTTTTTCCAAAAAAATGCGTTTAATTTATTTTTTACCGAACTTTTCAAACAACCCTCGTATAACCGTGGGTTTTCACCGCATCTTTCAGTTTCAATACTTTTAGCTCGTATTGTGTGAGCCACGTTCTGTTTGGATTTATTTAGATGGAAGCCGGACTGTCCATACTTCTGCTCTTTCAACCGCACTGCCAGTTTATAAGGTATTTCCTCCTTTTTAATGGCATCACCATTTAAGACAACACACGAAGATGATGTGTTGCTACACTTTCTACGTAGAAAGCAGGAACTGATACAGAAAGGGATTGATTGCTTCTAACAATGTGACTAAGCACAGTACAAGGGCGGCGAGTCGTAGCGGAACGAGAATCGTTCACAACCGGAAATATCCACCGTCCCAAAGTTTATGTGAGAGAAAGGGAATAAAAAGACTTACAGTCTAATAAACGGGCAACAGCGAAAGAAATGCGTAGGAGACACGCACATACGTTGAAGGAGAAGGGAATAACAGCGCGGAACTGATCGAGTTCACTCCATCAGAAAAAAAAAAAAAAAAACTAGATACAAATGACACAGAAACGTTGACGCTGCAGATCTCAGGAACGCGTTGGCTGGTTGGTTGTTTTCGATTTTCGGGCCGAAGCAACCAAGGCTACGATGCGGTGCAATGTCTGTTAATTGCGTGTGTTCTAATGGTCGGTTTGCCTGTTTTGAAGGATGAATGAAAAACCTCCGCATGAGACTAACTCACCTTCAGATGAAAAGCCCTGTAAAGGTTTTTCGGGTCCCTCACTGAGGAGCGGGAAAAGTTCGCCTGCGTTTCATGTGAATCCCCGTTCAAGCTGCATCCTTCTGATAGCAAGGACAGGATGCGAAGATCAATGCACCCATCGTGCCACGTGCTAAAAGGAGAAGGTGGTGGTGGTGAGAGGAAGGTAATATCTTTGAAACAATGTCACAACTGGATCAAGCACGATGGATTCCGGCCAAGTTCAAGGTCGCGGGGTCAGCATGCGTCCGTTAACATGTTCCCGGACAGTCTGGCTATTAGGCGGAGAAAAAGAATGTGTTCAGGTGCATTCCTTTATCCATGTGGTAACACTTATTACTAGCAGGATAATGCGAAATAATAAGGCGCCAATTATTTTGCATCATTAAATTAGCCCAACTGCGCATGTGTGAAACGGGCAGCATGGCTATGGAATGCTTTCGACACGTCATTAGTGTCTATGACCTGATGCGATTAAGCTGTTTTCAGAGCTTAATGAGGTGGATGTAGCTCATAAACCGGCTGCTCAGTTTACGATCAGATAAAACAAAGGAACAGTTGTTCAAGGTGTGCGCGCATTTTTATGACAGAATGAAAAAGAGCTGTTGGTACGTGGATTTGTTACGTACATAAACTCTATGAAAACAGGAATCCTAATCCTGCAGAACTCTTGTATTCTAAATTCGCTGATCTCGAGGGTTTATGAATTTTCCATCGTTCACACGTCTGGAGAATTTTTTTTTCTTTTTTCCCCAATATTATTAATACTGTCCGGATGGTAACATCAAGCAAGATCGCAAACACCTGGAGGCTCTGTTAAAATTAAGATATAAATTAACCTTAATGAAAGAACGTAACTAGCGACAGGTAACAGAATATTGGCGGAACATCAGCGCTCAGAGCAGCCCATCTAAAAACGATGAAAAACAAGCGGGAGAAAGGGGATGGAGAATATGAGGATTCCTCTGGTGATTACAGTAATCATTTCCGTACGAGTTATTTCGCCGTGTCTGAAAAGCAATCTCTGCTACGTAATTAAATGTCACATACACCCGAAGGGGCCCCTGAACTAAAGCGCCTTTTTCTTATTTTTCTAAAGATGAATAAATAGTTAATTCAGTCTCCAATCCCAAATGCGTACCCTTTGAATATTGACGACTTATCCAGTAATGGATTTCGTGCTTCCCCCCCCCCTTTTTTACCTATAGGAAAATATGTGAAAGTTTGCTGCAAAACCTACATGGGTAGACCATTTATATATTCATTTATTGTAGGCAATTTAATTTGGTCATTCTCGGCTCCACAAACAGCAACCTAATAAAGGTCTGATGGGATAAAATGCAGGAAATATTAATCCCCTCCCTACCACGAAAAGAGGCCCACTACCTTCGGTTCCTTGATTAGCACAGATTCGCAACTCCCCCAGAAGATTGCGGATGTGAAAACATTTTCTCCGCGGGTACGTAACAAGAAGCGCTCCGAATGACGCCATCGACGCAAAGATCAAGCCGTTCATTGCGAGTCCCCTGACAAGCGATCAACAGAATCACGCTTACGGGGATGTGCTTTCATTTCGAGATGAACAAAAAAAAAAAAAATAATAAAATAATAAATCACAGGAGAAACCTGAATTTGCCAAAAATCTCTGAATCATCTTGATTTGGTAAGGGCTTATTGGGGTTTGTTAAGAATTAGCGAAAATCGCGTGTTAGGCTGAAAAAACATCCATTCTCTGATTGTAACCTCTAACCCAGGGGTCGGGAACCGGCGGCTCAGGAGCTGAACTTTGCTCTTGGCTGAACAAAGTGCGGCTCTTTTATATTGAATTAAAAGATACATAATTAATACAAACAACTAAATATTGTTTTTCGATGCGTCCTGTTCGTGACGCTAGATACTATGCATGGGACATGTGTTACGCATGAAATTTGTTACGCATGCCTAAGGTAACTAGGGCCATGGCGAAAATTTGAACTAAATGATCAGCTAAGTTAAGGGGATAATAAATCCCTCATTATTTTAAAGCCGGACACGACACTCGGAGATCGAAATCTAAAAGTTTCATGCCGAAGAAACTATTGGCGAATCCAAGCGTAAGTCAACACCTGGGTAGTTCAACACTAGGGCAACTGGGAGCAAAAGGTGGTAATGAGGGATTTATTGTCCCCTTAACTTAATTTACGCCGTCGAAAAAGAAAAAAAAAGCCTCTTGGCTCTATCTCAGTAAATGATCAGCTTTCCTGTCAAACACCACGGTTTTTAGATGCATACGGATTTTAATTGTTAAAATAAATATTCTGTTAGTTAACTTATTTAATTTGGTAGTAAACTGGTGTTTAATTTAGTGTCAGGTAATGTTCTGCACAAATTAATTTTTATTATGTTGAATTTGTGTTTTTACTTGCAGGTAAATTTGTGATAATAACCTTCCTAATATGAGTTCAAGAAAAAGAAAAATAATCGAAGAAAACAGAGGATTCAATAAAATGTGAATAGAGAAATTTACATTTATAGAGGTAAATGGAAATCCGCAAGGTTTAATTTGCCATCTACGACATCAAAACAACAAATCAAGTAATGGCGAACGACATTTTCGAGGAAAACATTTAGACCTCAGTAAAAAATATCCTGAGGGTGAAAATAGAAAAAAAAAAGCCATTGAAGAATTACAAAAGAAAACATTGCTTCAGCAAAGAAATTTGTCAACTTGGACGAAATCTTCGCCGAATACTACTGAAGCAAGTTTTTTGTTATCCCCTTGAAATAGCAAAAGCGGGAAAACTTTTTACCGATGGTGAACTTCTAAAAAATTGCATGTTCTCTGAAATTCTATTTAAGGATATGAAAAATAAGGGCGAGATATGTAACAATTAAACTTAAAAAATTAAAGATTTACCTCTTTCGGCTAGAACTGTCAAGGAACGGATTGTAACAATTTCTGCAGAAGTTTCAAATATGCAAATTATGGATATTAATTCTGCCGGTTCTATCTCTATTGCGGTTGATGAATCCAATGATATTTCCGCTATGGCACAATGCTGCGCGATGGTTAAATATATCGCCTCTTCCGGTTTTCGAGAAGAACTTCTTGATCTGCTAACACTTCAAGGACACACAGAAAAACCTTCTAACAAGTTCACAGAATAAAAATATAGATATTAATACTAAAGTACGCATTGCGACCGATGGCGTGCCTTCTATGATTGCGAAAAATAAGGGGTTTGTTAAATTATTCTCCACTCATATTCCACGTGGAGTTATTTCATTTCATTGCATTTTGCATCAAGAAGCTTTAGTTGCAAATTCTTTGGGATTATTACCACAAAACTAAAAAGAGTGATGGATGTTGTTGTGCCAATCATCAATTTCATCCGATTTTGGACATTGAATAAGACTTTTTGATACATTTTTAGAGGAACTAGGTAGTCAACATAAAGATTTAGTGGCATTTACATCTATACGATGGTTATCAAGAGGAAAAGCATGAAAACGTTTTTTTTTTTTCAGTGCTTAAAAGAAGTAACAGTTTTCTTAACCACTAAAAATTATAAAGAAAATCATGTGGAACTTCTCAGTAATCCCAATTGGATACAAAATTTTTGTTTTTTGCTTGATATCAAGTAATGCAGAACTACAAATAGAACTTCCGTAAATTCAGAATAAAAGCATCTGGGTACAAAAACTTCATGAAATGGTAGCACAAACTGAAGAAAATGAGGAAACTATGGAAGAAACACCACAGGAAATTATATTTAAATGTTGGAATTCTTTCCCAACTAATTATTTAAATGCCAGGCGACTTGCGTTTGGGGGTTTGACTCTTTTCGGTTCAACGTACAATGGCGAACAATTTTTTTCTTCGATGAATTACATTAAAAATAAGTATAGGAACAAACTGACTGATGAAAGTTCGAAAGCCGAATTACAATTAAAGTGCACGACATGCAATCCAGATTTAAGTAAATTGGCTGAGAAGATGCAAAATCCAAAGTCTCGTTGGTGAATTTTAAATAAAAACAATCAAATATCTATTAAAATGCATAATATTGTATTTTTGTTCGGACTAATTCTTTTTGCAATACAAATTCTGACTTTTTTGCAATATTATACTTACTTAAACATGTTTTATGATTAAAAACGTATTCAAATTTAATGTTGTTCAATTTATTGAACATATAAAAAATTTAAATGTAAAGATAAAAGTGGTATTTGATATCTGGAAGTACTGAATTAAAAACACATTTACTTAAGTTTGAACTACCTGCAACTTTGAGTCACCATGAAAAATCGAATTGAAGTTGAGGCTCCCAAAATTTTGTTTCAATTAATTTTTTTGGTGGAATGGCTCTTTGGTTCAAAAAGGTTCCCAACCCCTACTCTAACCTCTACGTTCGACAAGAACTGAATGGATAACAACATGCAGAAAATAATCACATTGAAAACAAAGGATATTTAATTCAAAAATTACTCCATTTAGAAGTATTTTATAACGATTTTTTTTTTACAACTGAAAAGTATAAGTCTATTTTACTTCGTATCGTATAAAGGAAATTAATTAAATTAATAAAAATTGCATTTGTTTCGTATCGTCCTTCTATTCTGAGACAAAATGTTACCATCTGAGACCCCCCCCCCCCTTCCGTATCACTTCAGGATTTAAAAAATCGGAGGGATACATTATTTCTTATTTCTATTTTCATAGCTTCAGCATTTCTTTTAACAATAGCCACACTATCATATTCTGAGACTAAGACAAATGGATACTGTTTTGTATTCAGACAACTCCGAGGAGTGTATAATTAAAAAAAAAAAAATTAATAAAATACTGTTTTTAAAGATTTAAATCATTTGATGGTGCTGATTTGAAAAGTTAATTTTTTTCCTCCGAGAAATATTTCGCTTTGTTTGTATTCTAAAATCATCAAGATCGCACGAAGTGACTCAATTCCCCTCTGGAATTTGAGACTTTTCTCTTCAGTATTGTACCCAACCCAACAAGTCATTTACTACCCTACTTACGCCATGCTATGACACGTTGGTTGGCGCTTAAAAATGCGGGTGCCCGTATCATTTTGAGGCAATGTACCCCTGTACGAAACGTGTCTGCGAGTCACTGAAACTTCAGATTTCTGTTGACATAAAAAGAATCTTCACATTCCGGTATAATGACCACATGGCGAAAATATAATATCGATTAATATAAATACATTTTTATTCCTTCTATGTGATCATTATTCTGAATAGCAATTTATTACACTTTTATTTCAGATATCAACTTTTAGGGGAAGAATTATGGATGAGGCCTGTCGATCCATTTCAAATGAATGCGATGATCCTCTGATCGTTTTAAGCCAACTTCTCTGAAAAAGAGGCTTGATCCTATTTTTCCTTATTTAATTTTCAACTATGAATAGAGCTGACTGATGTTTATACGAAAAGGCTTAATTAGGAAATGATATGTTTTTAATGGGGGTATTCAACACTGCGTGAAAATGCTTGAGCGAAATCAGACACAGCCACTGCACCTGAAGCATCTTAAGAACTGCTGTCGTTGCAGGAATGCACCAAACGTATAAAATCGGAGTGTCGGGGGAAGAAACGAGATTTATTCAGTGGTGTGGCAAATCGTCCCGACTGGAAACAAAGTATTGACAGCTAACAAGGGAAAGTCGTTAGCCCATGAAAATATCACACGTAAATAGCAAGCAGAAACTTTTTTTTTTTCTTTCGAACTGAAGTAACTGAAGTCTGTTTTCACGCAAAAGACGTCACAAAAAAAAACAAAAAAAAAAAAAAAGAGTGCAGTAATATCGGACACGTGTTCCTGGTATTCCAGTATTTCACGGTTCAAACATTCCGATTTTATATGCTTTTCCGCCATCATTACGGAAACGCAAAGCACGCACACATGTCAACGTTCCTCCCGAGTCGTGGGAGAAAAGACACGAATGCCAAAAACCTTCAGAATGAAATATTTATGAGTTTGCGAAAGTTATTTTCTAAATACAAACGAGATTTCAAAATGCGTGAGAGCTAGAAATACCAACACGCAACTTTACTGAGCGAAACATAAGACATTTCACGTAGTAGAAGTTCAGAAACCTGAAGTTATCAGATTAAAAAAAAAAATCGTACAAGAGACCTCCAGGAAGGAAAAATATCAAATCTCAGTTATGCTCAATGGTGAGCTATAAGGGGCTCGCACGAACCCTTTGATAAATTTTTCTCAAATTTGCGAACCCCTTGTTCTTCTTGTTTAATAATCTTGTAGAACTAGAAATACCACAGTGGAATGTATAGATGCTGCTATAATTGCTACTTTAAATTCATATGGATTTTCTGATAGCTATTTAAAAAATCATCTCATTGCGTTTTGTTCTGATGGAGCTAGTGTACTGTTAGGAAACAAAGCAGGTGTTGCAATCAAACTTCTACAAAAATTTCCCAACGTTGTGATTTGGCATCGCGCTCATCGTTTACACTTAGCATTAGACGATTCGATAAAAAACATTAAAGAAATAAATCATTTTGAAATGTTTATGGATAAATTATATGCTTTTTATCATCAATCAACGAGAATTAAATACGATTGCAAAAGGCCTTGGTATCGAAATTTTAAAGAGCGGCCGTGTGTTTGGCCCACGATGGGCATCTTGCACTTTACGAACGGCTCTTGCTTTGTGGAGAAATTATCCAGATTTATGCAAGCATTTTGCATCGAACGATAAATATAAGGGCTTTTTAAACCGACTTCTCAATTTGGAATTTTTAAAAGATCTAGCATTAGTGATTGATATCCTACAGGAATCATCATATCTGTCAGAAGCTCTACAAAGTGGCAATATAAGTATTATGACTAAGTTAGGCCTTTTTTTTTTTTTTTTTTTTTTTTTTTTTGCTCGACGACGCAAGCCCTTTGTTAAAATTTCCATAGCTCACCACTGGTTATGCTCAAATGTTCAAAATATTCTGGATTCACTATAAGGAATCCAACACCTTCTCTAATACATGCTAAGCAATACTGTATCCAGTGGTGTAGCTAGAGGTGGGGGCAGTCCGCCCCAGGCGGAACTTTGAACCTTATCCTATAAGTCGTTTTCACTTTTTGTAGTATTTTTGGTGTGTATTGAGAGGGGCGGCAAAAGCTCTATCAACGGCACTGACTGTATCTTTATTATTTTTGTTACTGTTTTGACTCCGTGGAGTCATCGCGGGAGGCCCATAGTATAGTTCACAATATACATATCGTATCATGTACGATCCGACCAGAATTTCACCATGAGAGGCAGAAGGGCGCCATACTCACACAGTACCCATCATACCCCTCCTTAAATTGATTCACTGACGAAGCACTCAATCCCCGCAGGCAACCCATTCCATTCGCTCACCACCCTGGTAGCAAAAAATCTCGCATCGTTGGTAACTAAAGCTTGATTCAACTTCCAATGATTACCTCCTGTTCCACTCCCACCTGCCATATAGTGAATAATTTCTCGCACTTCCATTCTATAAAACCCTTTCAGTAACTTGAATGTTTTTGTCATCTCTTCCTTCTATCTGCCAAATTTTGTAACCCACAAATCTTCAATCTCCCTTCATACAGAACATTCCACTCTCAACCACCTCCACATCACCAAGAAACCCAGGCGACACCAATTCTGAGCACAGTGGTCCAGATGGAGCCGTATCAGAGACTTATAAAGAGAAATAATGACCTTTTTTGTCCCTACTAATCAACGTATTTTTGAGCATCCAAGTGATCTTCTGAATTGTTTCGCCAATTTTTGCAATATGACTTCTACATTTCAGTTCCCTATCAACTATAACTTCCAGATCCCTGACTTCAATTTCCAACAATGAAATCCCATCGATAGAATACACAGACTGAAACGTTTTCGATCCAAAGTGAATAACTTGACATTTCGATTTAGCCACAATAAAAGAAAAACCGTTATCCTTTGATCACACCGAAAGCTTATTAAAATCATCCTGCAGGATCGCTACATCGTCTTTATGTACTATAGCTCTTCCCAGCTTAGCGCCATCCGCAAACAACTGGATATTACTCTGTAAATTGTCTCCAATATCATTAATATACAGATTAAACAGCAGTGGACCAAGAACAGAGTCTTGTAGCACACCACTGATTACTTTTCTAATCTTTGACTCGGCTCCACCATACACTACTCTCTGATACCTGTCTCACAACTACCCACTTATCTAGCCAATCCGGTATCCATTCCCATTTGCTTTAGCTTACTTAACAGATTCGAGTGCAGTATTCGGTCAAACACTATCACAGTATAGGCATGACCTTTATCCAACTCTAGCGTTACTTTATTATAGAAACAAAGTAAACTGCTAAAGCAAGACCTCCCCTTAAAGCCATGCTGACCTCTAAAAATAATAAAAATATCATCCACAGCTTATTAAAATCATCCTGCAGGATCGCTATCATAACTTCGTCCATGGTCTAGGGACTGTGCCTGAGCTGAGAGTGGTAAAAGCCAACTCCCTCGCACATTCGAGCAACACCAAAACAGAGAAGTGATCATGTTTACACAATGCTGTACAGGAAGATATGTCTTTGGAGAATAGGTTAGTACAACAAGTCATCAAGTTGGCAAATAAAGTGAAGAGCCAGAAAGAAGGCCTCAACATGAACATTTGGTTAATTGTCCCAAACAATCCCATCCAAACTAAATTGTCTGAATTGCAAACGAAACCTCGAGGTGGCACGCTCACAAATGACAACGAAACATCCCACTGTCGGATGCATTTATGATGGGAGGGAGGTCTGGAAAGTTCTGATAAACATCTAGAACAAACAGGATATTAAACGAACAACCACAAGAAAGAACATACGAGGATTGTGGTTATATCAGTTCGTTTAATATCATTTTTGTTCTAGATGTTTATCAGAACTTCCCAGCCCCCCCCTGTATATACAGGAATGGGATTAAAAAGTACAGCAAAATCTAATTCATTTTTTTTTTTACCTCTTAAAATTGTTACAAGCGAGAAAAGACATTTTCGTCTTGTCTCACGAAATATGCTTTCACGCCCCAAGTTGATTCTGAACGGCGATTTCGTGTATTAAATAGATATTCTTCGTAACTTTTACAAGAAGCGCAGTTCGTTTTTATCTATTTTCCTATTAAAACAAAAGAAAAGTTTTTAAAAGGGGTTCTTTAATGAATAATTACAGTTTTCCTCGCATTAGGAGTTTGTGCTGAAAGCAATCAAGCTTCCCTAAGAAAGGCAGCGATGATCTCGCCCTGTCAAGTAAATAAACAATAACCTACCTTTGACAGGAACTGCAATAATCTGCAAGTGCTATGAGTGAGAATTAAAACATTCCTCGCCCCTGTATCTACGGCAGGATAAGATAAAATAAAGGCAAGAATACACCCCGATAATCGAAATCGCCGTATGCAATTCTTCCTTCCTTAGATAAGGGAAAGTCCCCGACTAGAATTCGTGCGGCGGCACAATCTGTAAAGTGTCAAGATAATGTTCCCAAAGTTGTTTTCATCGACACCGCAGAAAATAAGCACTTATTCTACGAAGGAGCTTCGCGTCTTTAAGGATTCAACGGTCATCTCACGCTACAAAACAAAAGCTAATTCCTTCATCCAAACACACGCGCGAGTCCTTAGCAGTGTTGACACAACTGGTTTAATATCGAGGTCAACTGCTATTCTCCGATGCCCACTGTCGAGAATCGCTAACAAAAATACAAAACCTCTCGAAGGCTGCCGTCAACTCCCTTTAGTAAGATCGATATTTTATCTTTTGCTAAGGTTAATAAAATTTCCAAGACAGTCAAGGTTTTTTTTTTTTTTTGATCGACGTAGAATACAGTGCGAAATAAAATAAAATGGATTTGAAAGCATTGTGGGGTCAGTTTAAGTACCTTTTAGTAATTTCGCCCATTTAATAAAACGATCCAAAGCAGAGAGAAAGTAAATAGTAAACCGTCCGTCGGTGTCAAAGTTACATTAACAGATATCCGGCTTTGTTTTTAATTTATTAATAAACAAAAAATAGAACGCGAATGCAACACGCCCTTATTTGTATTCTTTATAATTATTATTACGCGACACCTCCAAGGACTCACGAGGAAGAGCACTTTGCGCATTACAACTCGTGGTCAACACTCCATGTAAACACAACGCCATCTGCCGACCATTAAAAGTATTTTGTCTGTTAACGGGGTGTGGTCTCTGACCAATTTGCTTATACGTGGGATGAAAAACCCTGTTGACCTCCGTACGAGATTGGCTAACTGACCTTCAAATGAAAAAGCCCACGTATAAAAGAAAGACTCTTCTCATCACGACAAGAATCGAATCCGGATAAGGGGTTCAGGGTCCCCTAAATTCTGGTATCGGGAATCGTAGATTTTTGCAAAAATATGCACTGAACTGCTTGCTTTTTCCCTCTTTTTGTGCGGGGTGGGGTGGAGGGAGGGAAAGAGCAACAAATTTGGTACCGGTGATCTGTCTGGTCGGCAGAGTGGTTAGTTAGTGTGTCCGCTCTCTTGGCTGGAGAGCGGACACACTAACTAACCTTATCTACGACCTTACCTCTTATTCTAGCAGAAGACATCATCGCCAAAACAATGTGAGGTGCGGCAGTGACCATTCGGCGTCTACGAACGTCAAATGCGATTTTTTATTTTTTTTTTTAAATGACCAAAAACATTCTAATGGCTTTCGCCTAGAATCTCATTATCTTCTCCCCACCTTCAGGGGGTAGGCATGTCAACTGCTTTTTAATAAGTTCATCGGGGAAAAAATGATTTCGAACCAGATACAAGGTGGCGCGTCAATAATAAAGGAAAAATCAGAATGCTAAATCTCGAGTACTGGTTCGTTCAACAGCACAACGCTGTATGTGTGTTTCCCCCCCCCCCCTCTGCAGTAGGCAAGGGGTGCACAACATATATGCCCGCCGAAGTTTGTAGTGCGGCTTGCCACTTCAGTGTACTTTTATGTAGTAAAGATATTGCAATGAAAAACATGTTCAGAGCTCTTCAAACTGCGATCAGTGGAAAGCCTTCGGCACAATCTACTAGCAAGAGAGGTGGGAAGATAAGAACTGATTTAACCAGTGGATCCTCCACGAAGATAAGCACTTGCATATTATATCAGGTAATCGTAAAATAAAGTCACTATTTTAAACTTGTCCCTTTTGGGATACAGAATTCCCCATGCGGATTTTGTGTGCGCGAGTGTGCATTGGCGCGCTAGTTGCAATTCATAAATAAAGAAATATTGGACTTCCTACTAAAAGACGATGTTTTACATAAGCGGTTCCTACTGTTTCGAACAACGCATACAATTTACCACCGTGTTTCTTTCAATCTCTCTAGTACAGTGGAAAGGAGCGTAAAGCCCCCCCCCCGCCAAAAAAAGTCAAGAAATTTTAAACAATTTTTTCTTATATAAGAAAAAAAATGACGTTTTTGAATTATCCACAACGGCAGTGCTTCCCAAACTTATGGATGCCAAGGCCCCCTTTGGAAAAATTAAAATATTTCACGGACCCATCGAAAAAAAATCGTAATATAGACATATATTATTATAATATTTATTGCATTTATATTCAATACAGTTTATATTCAAGATTTTGCGTTTGTAATCTTTTTTTGTATTTCTTATCAATACCTTTGAAATGAAACTTGTATGTTTATTCATATATTTACTAATATTCATTAATCGCCGAAATAAGCAGGAAGCAAACTTTGTGAACCAATGTGTGATTTTTTTCCATTAAAATATAAAAAGAACAAAAGAGAAATAATAAAAATTAAATGTTTCTTTTAAGATTAAAAAAAATCTACTTAGTCTTAAAACATTTTAAATTTGTTTTCATTATTTCACGGCCCCCTTCAACAAAACTTACGTACGGCCCACAGTTTGGGAAGCACTACACTACGGCATTGCAGCGCCATGTATTGCCCTAGTGGCAGCTTTTAGAACTAACGTTGACTTTTGCTCAAAATAAAATTCCATTGCTGCACACGTCATCATGTTTGATATCAATTCGTTCCGCTGAGTACTTACTCAGTTACAGCGTTCCGAAATGTGAACTTTAATTATAATCCCCCTGTATACACACACGCGCGCGAATCCGGATAACGGATTCGCGCGCGCGCGCGTGTGTGTTTTATAAACATAAAAGGAACTATCGCTATACAAACGTTTTTTTTTTCCTTATATTAAGCCAATATAAACTGGTTGGTGGCGGTCTGCACCTCCGTCACTGGAAGAATATTAGCGCGATTTCTATCCAAAGCCATAGCGACAAGTGAATACAGCAGATAACCACTGCCATCTTGTGTTCCTAATACTTGCTAGTATATTATCATATGTTTGTAAAGTGCATGTTCTGCGGACGATTCTTCTGAGATGAATAGTTAAAAATTCCGGAGAGAAAATGTTATCAGTGGTAAAGAAAGATTAACTCGAAAAAGTTTCTCTAGCTGATAACCATGTTCTGATCCGCTTTAAGATTGCAGCCTGCTCACAGCAAGGAAGGTGCATATTCCTCCGCGTTCGAAAGTATCGATGTCGCCAAGCAATTACACCTTATCGTTCTATGAGGGCAGATGCAAGTCGCTGTTTTAATACCTAAAGCAGAGATCCACCATCATCCAATAAAGCATTGATCTTGATATTTGTGACAGATCGGGATCACTGTTCATTTCAACAGTCAGCTTGTTCAGTGTGAAGCCCGCAACTTCGCGTAAACGTTCATCAAAATTTGTTTTGACTGACTCAGTGTTTTCCCATGAGAATTATTATTATTATTATTACGTGACACCTCCAGGGAGTCCAAGTGATCTCACCCTTTCCACTACTACCACCATCAACAACAGTATTTTTTGTCTGTAAATTGCGTGTGTTCTAATGACCGATTTGTCCTGTATGCGGGATGAGAAACCCGAGTTTCCGGGAGAAAAACCCCTGCTACCTCCGTATGAGATTGGCTAACTCACCTTCAACTGAAAATGCCCATATAAGGACTCCCCTCGTCACGACGAGAATCGAACCGACGTCTTTTCCAATGGAAGGGCGCAATGTTCCGCTATTCTTGCATTTGCGCTACGAATTTCAAATAAAAAATCTGGAATCGCAATCGAAACCGTCCGACATGTTTGTTCCGATTTTGAAATCGCACTGTAACCACGGAGCAATATGATTGGTCAAAACAATCCCAGTTTATTTCAGTTTTTTATTTTCGTATTTTTTTTAAGTAGTCCTAATTTTTAAACGTTCTGTTTAATTTAAAAAAGAATAAACGAAAATAAAAAACTGAAATAAATTGTGAGGAAATCACTTCCTCACAATTTTATGTCCAAACGATAGTTTAATTGCATCCTAAGAAGGAACTATTTTCTATGAGGAAGTGATTTCCTGCCATCTTAAATGGGAACAGGGTCTAGATCGAGCCTGTAAGACCTTTTTATTGGAAATTAATGCAATCGTATCATTTTCGAAGTATTTTCACAGTACGAAAACAAAGCAGTGCGGCCGAGAAGTAATCAGTGATGGACAACCCGTTCTGATTGTCATTGTAAATGCAAGATTAACACCACGGATCACCCCCCCCCCCAAAAAAAAATCTGATTTAGAACAGAATTTCAGCGTTATGCCTATTTTCTTATCCAGTTTTACTTTCGTGTATCGTATAATGCTGGTAGTTGTTTTCAAGTACACACACAAGATGCAACAACCATACGCAGGATTTGTGGATCGTCAAAGGTCATTCGCCTTAATAATAAAACTAAGGATTCTCAGAAGTTAACTAAGTTCAGTAGCTGCTAAAATTTTCTATTTTTATTCATTTTTCACATAATCCGGAAACCTGCTCTACCTAGTCTAGCCATAAATACTGTTACAACTTGAAAAGCGCCAAAACATATGATCGATCAGTAAATCAGCTTTTACAAACCAGATATATAACGTGCATATAGTAGCACTCGTGTTGGAAATGCTCTCCTTTTGTCCTCACGCACGCCCGAATTCTATGAGGCCACATATCGATGGCGGCAAACACATCATCCAACGGAAACACCACCACTGCTCGCCCCAATCCACCTTCAGGCTGGTGATGCTGGAGTGCACGCTCTGGCCACAATTTGAATTCAAATCGGGATTTCGCCAATCAGAAGGTGATATGTGGTTGGACACATTTGCTTCCAACTACTGTTGTGCGGTCCTCACCTTGGGCGCAGAGGCCGAGTCTTGTTGGAGGGTCCACTGCCTGCTGTAAAACAAGGTGTTGTTCAGGGAACGTTCCAGGTTCCCGCACGGTATCTTGAGACACTTTGGCGGAGCTTTTTGACCGCTTTCTCGCAGAAATGCAACTTGGATGCCCCCCCCCCTCCCCCCAACATACACACACACACACACACACACCAAACCATCACTGACGCGGGGTGATGACCTCCGTGAATCCTGGGTGCTATGGCACAAATTGTGCGACCATCCAGGGCATATACTTGATAGTTTGGGAGGTTAAAGGACTCTTCAATGGTGAAATTCTTCTCGTATGTGCGTACAGCCGGAGCTGTGCCTTTCATTTTATGACCCTCTGCCGCGTGAGTTGTGGTTTCAGGACGTGTTCAGGTGAACGACGATTGGCTCTCACCCCCAGGTCACAGTTAGCACTCGTGATATCGTTCTTTGTTGTCTGTGAAACATTCACCTCTCGCGACATCACTTTCTGCGTTCTCACAGGATTACTGAGGAGGAGTCTCTTCACAGCCGTCACAAGCTGTTGCGGCCTAACGCGGCATGGTCGACCTGTTCTTTGACGATCAGATATGTCTTCTACACTGTTATAAAGGTTAATAGCTCAAATAGTACAAACATTTTAGCATGTTGAAATTAATAGGTGGCTGCATTCCAGCCTTGTGAAGCGCAATTGCAGCTACGCGGTTCTCATAATCTCCCTACTGCATAAGCCATGCAGTTAGACAACTCACTCTCTCTCTCTCTATAGTCCGACCACAGACGGGAGAGCTCTCGTTGGCAGACTGCCAAGAAGAGTCAATTTATGTTGAAGGGGAGAGGGAAATAAGGCGATGAATGAATTGATCAGCAACATGCGAAATCACTTGCTTTATAGGTAAAATTTTCCAACTGTTATACAAGCAAAATAGTTAACACTTTAAAAACTACAATGTTCATAAAAGAGAAGTTAATTTTCCGCCGTGTAACAATAAACAACTCATCCCACAATACGGATTGATTACCCTATTATCGGAATGGATTCTTGACATGAAGTGTCAAAGGGTCTCGTATCTGTGGGCATACTATACTGATAAACATGCGAATGTTGGCTGCACACACAGTGCCACTAACGGAACCAGCATTGCCATTCTGTGGTTGGTGCAGGGGATGTGCAGAAGTTGTAACAGTATTTATGGCAAGGCTGTATAGATACCAAAAATGCAAGTTTTTTCAAGCCACTCCAGGCCTCCAAATAAACGTGGAGGTCGTGTCACACCGGGCGATGGAATTCATCTCCACCTAAGACAACCGAAACGTCCATGCTCACGGCCGGATTCGCATGCTGATGTGTGGATACGTTAACCACTCGGCCAGCAAAACAGGCACACCGGATGAAGTTCGGGAAGATAATCTGAATACAGGCACCATCCTTCAAAGATCACATGACATTAAGAACGAATTTGTCTGGACAGTTTTTGTTGGCGGACGGCAACATTGAATACCGGTAATATAGCTTAACATTCCTAAAACTTTGGATAAACTTGAGCTCCTTAATGATTTCAATTAAGACGCTCGCATACACGAAGCTTAAGGTATTTGCAGTGTAATAACCTCCTACGAAGAGTTACCGACGTCCCTAATTACACGCTAACGAGTTCGAGGCAGCCTGATCTAGGAACCAGTCTTCAAAGTTTATTTTTGTTACCAAACCACAGACAATTTAGAAACAAGTTGTACATTATGTAACCTAACAATTCAAAATAATAAAACATAACAATTCAACTTTTTTTTTTCTTTGGGTTTTTACGCACACAATGCCGTTATTCTATGGCGATCGCACGCATAGACGGGAACTACTTTGTGGTTTTAACCTACACAGATTTTTTTTTTTTTCAAACCCTTTGAAAAAACAAAATAAATATATTTACCTTTCAGTCAGTCTGCTTCCATCAATTGCCAAATGAATATAACTGAATCGAATTTTCTTAATCCTCCGAAATCTGAAAAAGAAATAATTACAAAATCGGTCATTTAAAAATGATAATAAGCTTTGAAAAGATTAAGAAAACTGATCTGCGTTCGTCGTTATCTTCAGCTATTTTAAATTTTATTTCTTTAACTGGTTAAAAAAAGATAAAGCTAACACAGAAGAATCAACTTGAACACAATTGTTGTGCGAGCATGTTGGCTGAAGTTCCTCGAGAGCGAGTTTACGTCGGTGTTGCGTTGCCCTAGCAACGGACAAGTTCATTCTTTCACTAGGTATGCTCCAGAATCGACTGGAAATAACTAAGAGAGAAATTTATGGCGTTGCTGATATCCTAAACATGGCAATTAATGAATGTGCCGTAGCGAAACCAAACTAATTAAATTCGAATAATTTACTACGTTGTTTTGTTGTTGTTTTTAGCAGTGTGGGACCGAAATTAAATTAATTTCTAAAAAAAGAACGGGAAAATGAATTGCATGCGTGAAACTGTTTCAAATTTTTATTTATGCTTTCAATACGCTGATACTGAAGTTTTTATTACCTTAATTGAACACGAAATTTATTAATCCCGAGTCGAAATATATCGAGCCACAATGCCGTTAAAATTCGGCAATTCCTGTTCCCAAGAGGAAGAGAAATTCTTCGCTCGCCAAATATTTCATATGTAACCGCATAAATCCCCAAACTAATATACAATATCTTAAATGCAATTCTTCGCTTGCGCCATCTGCATGTAGTCGGGCAACTAATAACGCAGGGTCTGGACTTCCATAAAGGCAAGTACGGAATTCCGATTAAGGCCATTTTGAGGAGAAAGACCCCAACCTGATAGTAGATGACATTCGCTCTACCTTGGTTATACCGAATTCAGTTATGAAGGAATAATCTTCCCCCGATTCCAATGGTCTTGCTATAATTAACTGACATACATGTCAGTTAATTATAGCAAGAGATTCAGAAACATGATTTTAAGGCATTTTTGGTGCCGTATGTCTATTCCCGCTATTAATGAAATGCGCTTTTGTCGTACTGTATTAACGAATGCGCGATTAAATTGAAGAGTAACGCGTTTGTTTACCTTGAGCATACCTCGGACATATCTGATTTCACTTCCCTGATGGATACCTAACAAAGCCAGGATTTCAGTTAAGAGGCGCCATTGAAATCTAAGATCGTCGTTTTCGTTAACTGCCATCTTCAGATTCGTTAAATGTAAATAACAGGTACGCGCTGCAAAGTCTATTGTCCAAAAACAGCCTAAAAACTAAACAGAAACGAAAAAGACAGTCAACAATTATCGAATATAGGCAGCATTGTTTACGTAACAATGCCTTCATTTTTAGTAGATAACAGCTCGATGGTAGATTGATGGAATACAAATCACTGCCAAAATGAAGCATTTAAAGGACAATTAAGGCCAAATATGTTTGTTTAATGCGTGTGTTCATTGGCCGAATTGACGCCTTGCAAGGAAGTGCACTAACTTCGTATGGGGGATGACAGTTTTAGTACAATTATTTAAGTTAACTTATACCAATGTCCTCTGTATATAATATGGAAATCCATTAAAGCATAGACGCCCTTTAAAGTGTCAGCAACAGCTGTGTATCGCTAAACGATATGACAAGGAATAGCATGGCCTTATTCTCCAATAATTTTATTACTTGTAGAATCCATCCTTTCAACAATTATGTCAACTGGTCCTCAGACGTTTAAAATAGCTTCCTAAAAATATTACATCGCATTACCTAAAATTCAAAAGCTAGATAACCGGGAGGAGATCTCACGTAGCCTTCTAAGGAATGCGAAGAAACGACTGGGGCTTCTTTTCGTGGTGCACCCCGTTAGTAGGCAGATACTGAAGGAGCGAGGATGAGCTGACAATTTAGATTCAGCTGACCAAAGTATTTTGTATTAGCTTAAACCAAAAGTAATAACGTAAACTCTCCTTGTAGTGCCATCCTGTGTATCGTATTAACCCTCGAATGCACAAATCCGTAACGTGATGATGATAAATATAGATTTTCTTGGGATCAAACGACAGATGCTCCATCGGATACAAAGCTGAAGTAAAATTCCAATTAAAAACATCAAAAATTAAAAACCTTTTCTCTAAAGGGGAAAAAAAAAAGGAATATCACTCCGGAAACACGAAACGCCATCTGTTGAGCTAATTAACTTCGATTTTTTCAACGTCGAATACTAGTGTCGGCGTGTGGATTTTTTTTTTTTTAACGTGAAATTGTAACGAATAGTATACTAGTACCCTAACCCAAACACGGTACTAGTATACTAGTACCGTGTTTGGATTAGGGATTTTTTTTTTCCTGTAAGATTTTGTACTTTCATTTTTTACATGATACTGCAGCTCTAGTCTAGAGGCCAAACATGAAACTTTTTCATGCCACTGCAGGATCTCTAAATAAGCGGGCGGTTGTGGCGCACTGAGCTATGAAATTCCATCTCCGACCTCAAGACAAACAATCCACAAATGCCCACAGCGGAATTCGAACCCGCAGCATGTTGAATGGAGAGCAGATACTAACCGTTCAGCCAACTAGGCTGACATTACCTATTTTGATTCATACTTACTTATCACCTATGGGGGGGGGGGATGAAAGTTCTGATAGAACAAAAATAGATCAATTTGTGCAATAAGGGAAACTTTTTTCCTCAGAGGATTGCAAATGATGCATCAGCGTTGTAACAAGCGTATAACACTTCGTGAGGAATATGTAGAATAATGTGTACGTCACGCGGTTCTACCTCAATCCAACTTTTCAGCGCACCCTCGTACTGCTGCCATGAAACCATTTTTTATTATATGAATACAAAAAAGAAATGGGATTTACGATCGTGTGATAGGCGCTCCTTAGACTACAATAAAACAGTTTTATTTTAGTCTAAGGAGACTAAAATAAAACTGTTTCGAGAGAATATGAACGTAATGTATCCATCGCAACTTGTTTCGTAGCATAGTGGTAAGGTGCATGCTATTACTTCCTCCCTTTCTAGTACAACTGAGCCTAACCTAGCCCGGAAACATTTTGTTATGGGTGAATAAAAACGAAATACAGCGGAACCTCGGTTGTCGAACGACTCTCATTTCGAACAAATTGGTTCCCAAACATATTTTGCGAATAAAAAAACGCACCGGTTCCCGAACAGGCAAACCGGCAACCACGTGCTCAGTGCAGACACCTGCTGGAATTTCTGGAGAATTAATTAATTTAAGACACCTATTGTATATTGTTATTACTATTATTATAAGGTGCCTCCATGGAGTCAAAAGACTCATCGCGGGAGACCCAACATTGCATACTAACCATTCTTCACACAATACTTGTCATACTTCCCCTTAAACTCATTCACATCCTTCAATTTGCAGTGCCTTTTCTTGATTTTCTTTGTATTTTGTGTTTTATTTTTTTTTTATAAATTATTATTAAATAAGCCACCGTAGGGCCAAAGAAGGATAGTGATGGCAGCAAAGCGAAAAGAAAAGTTGTTGTTAACCACGATAGAGGTGAAAAAAGAAATCATAATCCAAACATAAAATGGCGTTCGCGTCACGGATCTTGCTATGCAGTTCAGTACGGCGAAATCAACGATCTGTACAATACTCAAAAATAAAGAGGCGATCAATTTTCGTCTATATTTTATCTGTTCATTCTTTTTGTGTGAAGATTCTATGCATTTTTGTTGTTTTTGCATACGATTTTATGCATGAAGTAAAAAAGTTATAAAGGTTTAAATAAGCAATCGTCTGGAGTTTTCGGGAACAGATTAATCCATTTTACATTAATTCTTATGGAAAAATGGTTTCAGTTTTCAAACAAATCGGTTTCCAAACAGCCTTCAGAAATGAATTATATTCGACAACAAAGGTGCATTTTAGCGTGCTGAAACACTGGAATAGATAAACTCATTTCAAGAAGCTTGGAAATCACTTCTTTTCTTTTACTGCTACTTCAGATACCGCTGGCAAGTCAGTGTATATATTTCCACACAACAACTGCAAGTCAACTGCTTCTACGTGACACGAGGAAGATTACTGAATACACCAGGATGGAATTTGCTAGTGACAGCTGGACGGTTATCCCAGGATTTGTGCGAGAGAGGAATGTCGGTAAAAAAAACCAAGCGGCGTTACAGACACCACGTAGCAACAGCAAGAGCGGGGGGGGGGGGGGGGAGCGGAGTTTGTCCAGAAGATTCTACTGCCTTACAAAAAGACCGCTGAAAAGGCTTTCGAAGAGCGAGGTTTGTCCGGAAAGAGGTGGGAAGGGGGTGGAAGGAACGTGATCGGCATGAAGGACTGCGAGAGGCGCCCGTTACAGCCCAATTACGCTCTTCATTCTTTTTACGCATTCAAACACAACTAAATAAAGCTAATTAAAGATATGAGCAGATGAAAAGATAAAATAAGATAAATTTATTTCAAGACTTTGGAAATCATTTCCGTATTGGAAGGTACGAGCTACATGAATAAAAGCTTTGATTAGGACATCACTGTGGTCACGTGACTCTTAGTTCTCTGGAAAGGCCGGCGATCTCAATCTCATTTAGCTGAGTGTCGCTTTAATTAGGAATGCGAACGTTCGTAAAAATTACGCGAAATTTGATGCAAAAACTTCTGCAAACTAATAAAAGAAAAGATAAATATCACTGCATTACTTTTTAGACAAAGGGCAAAACAATGTCTTGGAAACTTGGTTTCGAAAATAAATTCTTAGGTGGAGTTGTTTCACTTATGATAATGAACTCTGCTCAGTTTTTTTTTTTTTTACCCACAACGGGTTTCTGCTTGGTCTCAGTTGCAAGACCAGTGAAACCCTTCAAATGTGAATACACTGGCTCCTGAACAGAGGTCATCATCTTTTAAACACTGCAATATCAAGGTAACTCATGCCGAAGAGTAAATCAGTCGCTGATATATATATATATATATATATATATATATTTCACGTAAATCTGCTATAAGCTGTAAATCCTACAGCAGACATGACTTATTTACACAAAAACAAAAGGGAAAAGTAATATTTATTTTATTAGAAGGCCATATATTATTTCGATCTGGAACTTACAGACCATCTCCGGGGGCAATGACAGTCGATTACAAGGTAGAATACAAACAACGGATTGATTGAAAATAGAATATTTGCCGTAACGTTATGTTCTGAGGTTAATCATAACTGTATATACATGTATATTATAATAATTTATACTCTACGAATCACCCGATAGATTCAGCATCTTTTAGTTTCTTAAGACCTTATGACTTCATAAAATACCATTCGTGATTTTTATAGCAAGTTAAAAAAAATAATAATGATGCACCATTCTAATCAGACTTTCCCATATTTTTGATAACGAAAGCAGTCATTCCGATTCAAGTTCGGGCGGAGACGCGAGGCTTCGTCACTCTCCTTAAATAAACGTGCAAATTTGTATAGACAGCGATGCAGCAGGCGCGTTTCAGATCAAAGAATGTTATGGTCTGTGTCTACTCCGTGTTGAGCCAATCCAGATTTATCGGATTTCCTGTGGAAAATATATGCCGAAGTAGGATAGATGCGGTCGCAAGGAAAATTGGTACACCCGGGAGAGACTTCGGTGAGCGTTTATCTTTTGAAGAGGGGAAATAAGTTGAGAGCTTACTGGTGGATATAAAAGCAGCCACTAAATTGTATTTCTTCAGAATTCTGGAAATCGGTTCTGAAACGCCAGAAATGTATGGGATCAGAACTCGACGTACTGCTTCCTTGTTGTTGAAGTTAGGTTTGTAGGAGTCAAACGGATGTTAAGGGCTCCTTTCTGAGAAGCCATTTAAATTTCATATATCGTTTAGTATTTGAGATTTCTTCTTGTAATTGATGAGGAGTCGAGCAATTAGTCTTAGCTCATCGAATTAAAGATTTTATAATATCAGTCTCGTAGCTTTATTGTCCTCATACATCCTGGCCAAATCATAAAGTTGAAACTTCGTAAGGAAGAACTGTAAAATTTGAGACACTAGCGGAATTCGACTAGTTTTTTTCCTGGACAATGACCGAAGTATTGGACAGACAGATAAAGATCAGAGATTTGTCTGCATTAAGAAGATCCAAATCACATCAAGACAAATCACGGCAAATTTCATAAAGTAGCACTTCGTCAGTGGGTTTAATGTTTCGTAAGAATTTACAGACTTGAATGCAGCAGATATACCTCGCCCAGCTGGACGAGTTAATTTTCAGACTGCGCACAGGGTACTGCCGAGCGCTATTAACTGTTTCAAGATATTTCATTTTTACCAGTGTCCCGAAGTCGCTCGTCCCAATCTCGAGCCGAATGCATATGAAATAACTGATCGGACGAAATGTGTATTAGTAATTATGAAACATAAGAAAAGTAGACTGGAAACGAAACCCATCGAACGCAGTAATAACCTTCATCCCCACTCATACGCCCAATGTGTACAACTTGAATCAAGCCAAGAAATCAAACAAAATAGACAAAAATAAATCTGCCTATTCAGCCTAGCAACCCCAGCTGCCAATGATCTATTTAATTTTTAGCATGTGCTAAATATTAGGTCATGTTATTGGTCTTTTTGCGTTACCAAAACTACACATCCTCCAACTTTTCCGTTTGGCGATCAGAAACTTCCGAGTTGCCCTCATGTTGCATTACTTGCTAAGACTTGAAAACAGCCATTTTTTGTTAGTATTAGCTTTGTCTTATATATCTATAAAAATAGTGCAACGCTTAATATTTTTCTATTAAAAAATGTATTATTTTCCTCAATTTTATATATAAAAATATATAAAACGTTTTTATATAGTATTTTGGCTTATAAAAAGATAAGCCAAAAAAACATAAAAATGTTTCAAATTTCGGCTTATCTTTTTATATATATATATATATAGAGAGAGAGAGTGGATATATATAGGGTAGATATTTCCTTCCCTGTGACACTTTCAGGAATTATCCTGGAATTAAGAATTTTTACATCTCGCATTTCAAGATTCCCATCCCAGCTATCAAACTCCGTAAGGGAGAGGCGCATGTGAACCGTTATCGCCAAGACAGTCTCCGTTCGGTCAGTGACGGTCTAAAGATGACAGAAATCTGTTTACGATGTGTCAGATATAACCGTGAGAAACTTTCCCGAACTGTCCAGAGTAATCCTGTAGCAGGAGAGGATGGGAAAAGAATTTATCATCATGCAGTACTGCTAATTCTGAAATTCTCTTCAGTAACCAATTCTTCGTTATTCAAATGATTAGGTCTCTCTCTACACGCGGTAAAATGAGCGTTCACGGGATGTCGGGCCGAGCAGACTCAGCCACACCCACTGATCGCCTCAGCAGCTGATGACAGTCAAAAACAGCTCGTTTCCATTCTCGTTCGATGCTTAACGGGAGTGATAAAACTGGTGCTTTTCAAACCATCCTCCCCCTGCATGACTTTTTGTTATTAAAGGGAAGGGGCAGCATCTGATCAGCAATGTTAAAGCAGTTGCAGGATTTCGGTTATCAGAGGAAGGAATGTATGCTAAGCAAAACTCCACCCCCTGACGCTGATATTACACGCTAATCATGTTCGGACCAGATGACATTTTCCCACTCCTTCCGTGTCTGTCTGCCCACTGAACCCTTAAGTTCTTGTCTTTTAACCAAGAAAAAGAATTGCAGGATCGCCTACTGCTGCTACACCTCATCCGTAACAAGATCCAACGCAATGTTTTGAGAATGCTCTTGTAATCCCGCTTCTCATCAGACTGTCGACCAGAGGACCATTCTTGATTAACGGATCCTGCTCAATGCACCCTGGACACTCAAAAAGACGCACAATTTCTCGATAGCTGCTTACCGGCTTTATCTGGTATGGAATTATGTATCCCTTACGTATCCCTTGAATGGATACGTAACACCATCTCAAAGATTCCAGAGATAATGTGTGACCACTCGCTGCATATACATAATTCCTTTGAACATTTATTCTAAAAGCGAAATAAAAGTGACCATCAACAGTTTTATTTGTGTGATTGTCTAATGAATTCAGTGGTTCGATATTCTTGACGCTGTGATTTGCAGAAGAAACTGTGATTGCTTCGAACCAATCAAATTGAAGCTGAATATGCAACTTACGGCTGTCCTTGCTGAAGAGACGCTAATCTGTGACAATTCGATACTTTATACGGGCAAAAGACGTTTTTCGGTTACAAACACCGGACATGTTCGCGTCGAAAGATGAGTAGCTGTCAACCTCTGCGTTTATCGAGTGCACAAAAGCAAGCGGTTGTTAAATCGATCTCTTATATTCGATGAAAATGCTCTTTTGGGAGGAGTATAGCAAGCAGTAAGGCGCTCCGTAGAGCGTCATACTGATGAGTAATAAGATGGAAACGAGAGAGGACAAGGGAAATCTCTGCACTAATCTGCCTCTACAAAATGGACAACGTTGGGAGTCATACTCACACCCTCAATGGAACTAGCGTACCACAGGTTTACAACGATTCGCGGATGAAAACTGGGCGACATTTATCATTTCGCTTAAGATTTCCGTCATCAAACATAAGGATTTCGGACACTTCGATTGTTACAGTATTGTAGTATATAAGGTCTATAAGAGTGCACTTCAACTCATTTTTATTTAATTAATTTCAATGACTCATCTGTCGGTCTTTTTATATGGTTGCTCTCAATATTCTGTCACGGTGAACCCTTTATCATTGGAGCAACAGTAAATGAATCTCAGGATACACCAGTGTTAGTGGATGAGGTAAATAAAGGCATCGGCATCTTGTAGATTCTTTTTCTTTAGCCTCTCAACCACTACTGGACACACGCCTCCAACTTAATTATCAGTTGTCTTTAGCCAATGTCCAGCATCTCATATCGAACTTTTGCAGATTCCTCCAGCGTTTAATTTTGTCCCTCATCTGTTAATAGAGTCAGTTCATCTCATTTACATATGCCGGTCTGGTTGATCGATTAGTTAGCGTACCCACCCTCTAACCAACAGGCTGCGGGTTCGAATCCCGCCGTGTACATGGATATTCGTGATTGTCCTTAGGTGGGAGATCACCGGCCCGCTTATTGGAGGCCTGAAGTTCCATGTTTGGACAATGGACTATGTATTTTATACATAGTTCAGGGATATGTATAAAATAATTTTTTAATTTGTTTTATTCATCTAAGTATGTATTATTTCTGATTTCTAATTTTATCCTTTTTTTTTTTTGTTACAATGAGCATTCTTCTCTTCAAGGCCACATGCAACCTGTCGTCCTGTGTTTTGCTTATTACCCACGTCTTACTTCCATAGGCAAAACAATGGATTAAAAAAAAAAAAAAAAAAAAAAAAAAAGACAGGCAAATTATCCAAACAAAATCTTCATACAACCAAAACGCCTTGTTTCCTTTGCGATTCTTCTACTTATTTCTTTATGTTGTTTTTTTTTTTTCCTTAAAACTAATTGTTCGAGGTAAATTTCAATGGGATTATCTGCTAATTTTAGTTCAATTTGAATATCTGAATTTGTCATCCATTTTGTTTTAGTCATGTCAAAAGGTTTATATTTTTTTTTCCTCCTGTTTTCTTGTCAAAGTAGTTCAGCATTTCTGGAAGTTAATTTTTTGCTAAAAGAACAATATCATCTGCAAAACGTTGAGATTTGTTGCATTGATTTTAATTCCATAATTTTCCCACGAAGTGTTCTTAAAGACCTCTTCTAATTGGGCGATGAAGGATCTCCTTGCCTTACTCCTATCTCAATATCAAATATCTTTATCTGATGTTTTAGCTTTATATTGGCTGCTGAATTTTGATTAAATAACCTGATATACTTTGCTGGGATGGTTTGCTTAAAGATGTTTATTATTTCTGAATGAATCAAAGGCTTTTTCAAAATCTACAAACACTAAATATGTCGGAAAATGATATTCATTTACTTTTTCTATTACTTAGTTGATAGTGTGAATACGACTATTATAGAGAATTTTACTCTGAAGCCTGCTTGTTCATATGGCTGTGCACCATCCAAAAATCCTGCGATTCTGTTTAATATTGGAGGTATCAGGAATAATAATAATAATAATAATAATAATAATAATATGGATATAAAAATTCTGTACGATTGTGATAGCCCATCTTGCAGATAAATATTTTTCTCCTATACATTTGAACAGGTACGAAGACGGTTACAGCGATACCCCGAAGACTGCAACCGGAGTATTGCTGTAACAGTCTCAAGTGGATATCCATCGCTGTCAACATGTCGACGGCAATTATATCCATTTGTGTTTCTGAGATTGGCTTTGGCAACGGTAGAGTTGGCACTTAGAAGTCGACAAAAAAGGAAGTGAGTGGTTGACGTGCAGAAAAAGAATTCATGTGGTTGAAATTTCAAGGCGAATAATTTTAACGATTACCTTTTAATTATCAGAGCAATTCTGGATAGCGCATTTATCAAAATATGATTACTTCTGTGAATGCTTGAAAGGATCTCCAGTTGCCAACAACACAATAAGGTGTGTTATTTCAGCTGGTAATAAAGTTTATATCACTGGAGTAGTTTTGGGGCTATGAAAATGTTTGTAACCACATTTGCTAGTTACATATTTGAATATCACTTCTGCTACCAGTGCGTTTTTTTCTGAATTCTGCCATGACATAATAAAACCACGTGTGCAAACAGGACGCGGATGAGCTGCGCACGCAAACCACTGTCACGACAATTTTATCTCCGAATAAAACAGACCATGTTTCTGCGCCTTCACCCACCCAAATATAGAATCACTATACCCTATTTTTCTTTAACGAACTAGTGATGAAAAATCACTTTAGTGGCTTAGATAAAAATGGCAACAAATTAGTATTTATTTTCACTTAAGCAAGATAAAAGCGGCAAATATATAAATTAATATAAAATAAAAGGAAGTACTCGTATTATAGCAATCATATTACAGGGAGTCACCATTACATGTAATCCCAAAACAGTAATGAAAAATGAATTTCAAAAACTGGAAAGAATGGAACTAGTTTGCGTATTTTTACAAAGCGAATTTTTTCATGCATTTTGAATACTGAAAAGAAACAAAAACAAAACAAAAAAAAAACAGCAGCAAACTATTGAGAACCTCCGTAGCTCAGTCGGAAAGACCTGGATTCGATTCGCGTAAGTGACGTGAGGAAACGTTATCTGGTATCTTTTAACTAAAGGTGAGTTAGCCGGTCTCATACGAAGAGAGGGGAAGGATTTCACTCGCAAACTCGGGTTTTTCGTTTCCCAGAACAGGCAAACTGGCCCCGTGAACACACACATGGATGACAGTCATGAATACGTCCAAGCCAAATATGCCGGTCCCGAGCCCGGATAAAATTGGGGGATTGTTGAAAGCAATGGTGAACTTACCATTGCCAGGAATGCTTGGGCAATGCCTACAAAGTCACCTACGGTTGGAACCGACTGAAAGGGGAAAAACCACCATCACCATACTGAACTTGGCCCGACTGGTTAGTCGAGGTTACTCGAAATAACAGCGGAGTTTTATGTTTGTGGCTGCGCGCATTTATTAAATTCTGCATGGGATCGATCTCAAAAATAAGCATTTCGGATACTTGCTGACATCTGAACAGTTGAAATTACACGGTATGTGCCAGCGCGGAAATCGAGGTTCTAAACAAAAAGAAAAACTGACTCACGGGAGAAAGCTATCATCCAAGCATTTCCGCATCCTATTACTCAAAGCTTCCGTATGAAATGTAAATGAAGCAGTTTTTTTCGTTTGTTTGTTTTTGAACACCTGAAATTAAAAAAAAAAAAAAAAAAAAACAGTAGATATAGTTCGCTTTATCGAAAAGAACTGAATGCCAAAGTGGTGAACGAAGGTTAAACCACTGATTTACAGCACAACGAATAAATACAACAAGAGTTCTCCGCATATCTGATAACAGTCAGCACACACGCGTCGAAACGTCATGGTTTACTTCCTACGCTGATGTCTTCTTAGTGACTCGGTAATGCGCCGCTTGCTCTGTCGTACGCACGCATCTTGGAGACAGTAACCCGCCAGAGGTCCTCTACAGGGAGCATGAGAAGTTCGTACCGCGTGGATTCGCCAAGATGCAAATAAACTTGCATCATTTCGGCAGCTGACAGCGCTGTGAATACGGAAAACAGTCGGACCGCACGTGGAGCGAGCATCTGATTAGCGTCAGAGCAGCGGAATGGCATCAAGGTGACGCGTTATTGATGTCGGCATGACCGAGCAGGGGAAAGAGGGATTTTATTAATCTCGTAGTTTACGCAGAACAAACAGCGCGCGATCTACGAAGGAGCAGGAAGGGGGGGGGGGTCCTGCGTGCGGATGTCTCTGACAAGCGCAGGTAGATCGTCCTTATTCTTGTGCCCGAGAGACTTCGGATGTAATGTCACGCTTGCCTACTCTCTCCGAATAGCAAATGCGAAAGCGGGAAAGTGCGATTTCAAGAAACAAAGCGTCTCTGAGAGTCACAGAAACTATTTAAGTTTAGTAACGAGGCAACTAAGGGTCTGTGTGTGTACATCGTTCAGCTTCATTTGTAGAGAAGAAAAATAGAATTTCTTGACGAAACTTTACTTCCACCCCAAAACCAGACGATTCAAACACGGGGGGAAACCGCAGCGATCAATATTATCTTTTAAGATTGCTGCTGATTAGGCTACATCAGCTGAATGCCTTATAGAATTTATACATGCAGATTCTATTTCCTAAAATACAAAAGAATTTTAAAATGGAGCCTTTTAAAATTTCAAACTGTGTTCCGCGAGAAGTACTGGAATTTATCATTTTAGTTTTCTAAGCATTTTTCATGAATAAATATTTTATAGTAGAAATATTCTGAGGAGAATAATATTCGTGAATATGTCGAAAAGCTCAGACCCAGAACGCCTAATAACATCTGTGTATTGTTAATTTTCACACATCGAAACTTTTCAACATTTGGGAAAGGGAATACCGCTGTTTACGATCGGTTATAAAAATTGCCTGCAAGCGGATTATTGCAATGGGTGGCATATCCTCTGTTCTCAAAACTGAAGGAAATGACATCTGTGTAGCAAATGTTAGTGACCAAGCGGCATATTTTTAAACTTGGAAATATTCATGAATTATCGTTAATTTTCACACATCGAAAACTTTCAACAATCGGGAAAGAGAATACCGCTGTTTATGACCGATCATAAAAATTGCCTGCAAACCGATTACAACAATGGGCGGCGTATCCTCTGTTCTCAAAACTGAACGAAGTAACATCTGTGTTGCAAATGTCAGTGGCCAATCAGCAAGGAAGTATAAAGGAAATTTTTCCGCTAAAATTGAAGATCAAGGTAGTCTGTATCCGGTTCTCAAATCTAGTAATACTGAATACTTTCTTCACAAGTTCGTATTGTAGGGTGAAAGTGCTTGTTTCGAAACCGTAGTGCCGCGATTTTTTTAAAAGTAATAGGCCTACAGATTTAAATTTTAATATGAATAAGAGACATGGGACTTTGTTTAATTTTGTTGTTAATAAATCTGTTATTGAAGGGGTTTGTGATGCAACAGATAGCGATTCATTCACCTACAGCCTACAAAGCAAACTCCAGGATGTACAAAGGGAGGGGAAAACTACCAGCACACAGGAGAAAAAGTCTGCATTCACTCATAAGTACTTATAATATAAATTTTTGGTGATCAGAATAGGATATGTCAATGAAAATCAGCAGAAATCAATTTAATGATGGTTTAATTGATGTTTAATTAATAATAAAAAATCAGCTAAATTAACAATTAATTATTACATTACAAAATAACCAAGGTGTTCCGTGAAAATTTCAGGATTTGTGAAGTGTTCCGTCGTAGGAAAAGTTTGGGAAACCCTGCTCTAAAACATAATCTTGGCTATGTATGTTCACAATGATGGTTTGGAATTATGGCTGAAGCAAGTGTTATCAGATGTATAAGCTGAGGGTGTTCTTTCGGTCAGTGCGTCTGTTTTCGGGAAAGAAAAATCTCAGTAGGAAAAGCCTGTCTACTTTCGTATGACACCAATTAACATACTCTCAGCTGGGAAAAAAAAAAAAAAACTGCAAAGGATTTCTTGGCCACCATTTTTTACCCAATACTCTAAACAAAAGGTTTTCGAGAACCGGTTTAATTTTCTTGGAGTCAACAAGGAGTTGTTTTATGTTCCTTCTACAGGTGTGTATCCCCCCCCCCCACACACACAAAGACTATTTTCTTGAATGTTAGGCCGCTACTCTACTGTCCCACAAGCACACAAGCAGAATTTTGTGCATCTTCCTTGCAGATCTGGGGAAGTAAGCCATTAATTTTAAACACCACGAATAATCCACGGGTAGTCCTTTCACCTCGTTACTACCGTCAACCTGGACATTACTCTTGTCTCCTTTATACATAATTAAGTGGACAAGAGGCATTCTCGGAAGCCTTCTAGCCACTATTATGCAACAAGCTGCTTTTAGAAGAATCCGACAAACGAGTGCTAATCTTGTGCCCCTCGAGCTTCAATTATCTCTCAAGGCCATCCACGTCAAGTCTAACAAATTCCATTCCTTAATTCAAAATATGGAGATAAGGTTTTATTTCTAAAAACCGACTCGTTTCTGGGGCTAACAAGTTCTATTTTAAAAGACGAGGTCCAAGCGGTTCACAGTTTGCTTTTAGATCAATTACAAATTATTAATAAGATACTTTAATTCCTTCAGTTTAATCAGAAGAGGCTTGTTGGCCAGTTCATGAAGCTTGTCAACAATCCTCGTCTTCTGAGCTGGAACATGGAGGAGTCATCGGCATCCAAAAGTCACCGACCTGCCTGCTCTCCGAATTTACTCAAAATGTGCATAATGAGAGGCTCGCTTTCTATCTTGGTCCCCTATTTCGCAAAGTATGTAGGCCGAACCGCTCAAGTTATCAGAATAGAGAAACGAAACGTGACGTTAAAACAAACCAAGTATATACAAAATTACCTGTGAAATGCTGAAGAAGATTTCTTGTTGTCAAAATACATCAACGAATTTTACAATTGATAACTGGTGTATTTAGTCGACTCCGTGGCGAGCCACACTCTACGTTAATCAGCAAACAGGCCCGAATATTCTTCGGTCATTCACAATCTTGCCTCCCTTACCGCGACGAAACGCTGCAGTCAGTAGAGAAAATCGTGCCAACTCAGACGATAATAGAAAGTGCAACATGCGAAGCCATTTGGTTTCATGCGAATAACAGACACATATACCCCATATACATGGGAAAAGGAGTGTTTAATTAGTTTAAGTTAATAATAAGGGGTATAAAATGTGAAGTTTAAATCATAATCACTGAGTTTTGTAAGAAATATGATTATCTGGAATGATCTCAAAATCATACATCACTATCACTACGTGACACCCCCGAGGAGTTCTCGGCCTCCTCGTGGGAGGGCACACTTCTCTACTACACCCAACTCGCCGTTTCAACCTCAAGCTATACCCCACTACTACCACCATCAACACACAACGCCATCTACTAATTCCCAACCAACATTTTCCGTCCGTAAGTTGTGCGTGTTCTCTTGGTCGATTTGTCTGCATGCGGGATGAAAAAGCAGAGTTTCAGGGAGAAAAAAAAACCCAGCTAACTGCATATGAAATCGGCTAACTCGCCTTCAACTGAAAAGAAGCCCATATAAAGATTCCTCTCGGCATGATGAGAATCAAACTATTTTCCAATAACCAGAATAATTTTTTGCCACCCAGTCAGTATAAAGAAATGGCTTGTCGGCTGTTTATTAACATACTAGTGGCAATACAATTTCTTTATTAAATATAATATACTACTCAACCTAATGGTAATACAACATAAGAAAACGTTCCGCCACTGTTTGATAAATTCCAGTTAAAGATTTTGAGGTTAATGAAATTTATATATTTCTTAGTTCAAATATTTTTTAGGTTAAAAATGTGAATAACCTTTTTGAAGGTTGTGAGCATGGCAAAATTCGGCTTAAAAAACGGTCGTTAGCCATGGCAACATCGCTTGGCTGCAGCATTGGAGGAAGTTGTCTCCAGTTAACAGCACACGACATCGATTTCTGTTTCGTGTCAACCCTTTGCTAAGATCAAAGGAAACAGTTGAGTTTAAATCCATAATACATAACCAGGTAAGGCTGTGATTATTGCTACTCGTAGACAAGATTTGAAATTCGAGTGGGACAAAAGCTGTTCCCCTTACTGAGAGGAAGATTACCATTCAAGAATGTTCAAAGAAGCAGTCACAGTCGCCCGTTCTACTGTGAACCTTAACAGAAATCAAGGCCTAATACTCCCAGAGATATGGAAAACCCTAATCAGAGCCTTAAAAACGGAAGAAATGAACTTTAATACAAACTACAGAAAGTTCCTCAGCAACAGCTAGCTGATCTTGTACACGCGATACGTGTTTCACTCACGTTCGATACTATTTTATTTGTAATTATTCTAGTCAGTTTTTATTCTTGTCGGTTTGCAGTTACGCATAATTGTGAGGGTGTTTAAACCTATATGTTAGTGCCCTGAAGAAGCCAACAGATAAGTGTGGCGAAACTAGTTGGTTCAGTTAATTAATAAAATTGATCAACACTTGATCGGTTAACCAAATATTATTATTTACTAAGATTTGAAATAATAATGATAAAGTCCAAAGAAACGGTCATTAGACTTGCGATTGCCAACCGGGAGAATTCACGATAACTTAGTGGTAGTAGAGCTAAGTTTAAAATCCTTTCATTACATTGGGAGGAAAATGTACGATTATTTAATTACATGTTTGTATTACTACGAGTAGAAAAGTTTTCTGCTTGATTAGATGGCGTCGGCTTTCCTAGCATTCGTCTGTTTTGTATCATGTTGGGCTGCTTTGAGAAATCATGACGGATCGGCTTAAGGAGTGTAATTAGATAAAGGAATAGCAAGAACTGGAAGTGACTTAATGGAATTATAAGAAAGTGAACTTCCAACTCATTCTCTTTCTTGAAAGAACTGCCTCTTTGTAATCTTCCCCAAATGCTACAAAATTCCGGTTGAATCAAAATTTCTCCAGTGTAATCCAATACAACAGCAAATTCAGTAATATTAGAGGATAACCACAACAACCGTCGATCTACATTCGCGATGTTACAAGCGCACTAAAGCTATCATAATGGAGGTTTATGCATTGATAAAAAAAGGCGCAATGGGTAGTTAGTGGAGATCTCATAATTTAATAGGAAATGGTTAAATTAATTCAGGTACGTCATAGATACTGAACTATGCAAATACATTGTAAAAAGATATATATATTGTATATTTCAGAAAAGTAGCAAGTAGATCTTATAGTCGATATCAAAATCAGTTTAATTAAATTAAATCAAGTACTTCATTCACAGCGACAAAAAAAAAAAACATTTAGTAAAATCGTCATATTTCTCACACTCAGAATATAATTACTTAAATGCAATAAATCTCTAAGTAGAGATGTTCTTGGAAATTAATCTCGCCACATATTTATGCATACCGTAGCACATTTTTGGTGTCGTCAACATCACACAACTAGAACCTGCTACAAGCAAATCGAAATAGTGCGTAGGAAATGGTTCAGTCAAAGCTAAGTCAAAATGCTTTCCAAATGAACAAGGCGTGGGGAGGGATTAAAAAGTTCTTTAACAGGGGAATTCTATTTAGACGTTTTATTGACAAGATTGTAAAGTATCACCTGATAACTCAACGTCTCATATTTTGTCCCCAAAGGGCGTTGATAAATTCAAAGTCAATGTTGCCAATTCCACACTGCAAATACGTTTTTATAAGGACTCAGTGACTCACGATAAGGACTTTTCAACTGAAGCTGAATTTGTAGGTCTTATATGGGATCAGCAGTCGCCTCTAGTAAGATCAATCCGTGTGTCCCCCCCCCCCTCCACTCGAAAAACTCATAAACCAGTCTCTGAAAACTTGGCACAATTAAGAAACTCAGCGGAGTGTGATATGAACCACCCTATCCAAATAGGTACCTTAAGAAAAGCCAAGTACACCGAGACGCCTCGAAAGGAAGTCAACAAGAAAAGTGTTTAATAATTACAGAAAATGCGCTTGAAACGCTGAAAAAAAAAAAAAAAAAAAAAAAAAAAAAAAAAAAAAAAAAATTATATATATATATATATATATATATAAATGAAAAATGGGGGGGAGGAGGAAGGTCTTCAGATGATGTGCAATACTACAGTAGGAAGCAAATATGGAGAAAGAAATTATTCAAACAAAATGCTACCACTGTCGGTTATTTTAAATTTGGTAGCTGGCGAGGAGAACGCACGCCTATGAAAATACAAATAAATCCCTAAATTCAACTTATTCCCTTAACACGTTTATAAACTTCAATCAAATACTTTGTTATTAATGCTATTTCCAGTGTCTGTAACTTATGAACTCGATCTTTCACATAAGAGCACAGCCAATCACTATACATATCCGACGAGCTGATTTTTTATCCCATAAAGACGAACTTCTCAGAACACCTGCAATTTACATGATACAATATATTCCAACTCGTATGAGACTAACCACCAAATCCTATAAAACCACAGAGAGAGAGAGAGAGAGAGAGAGAAATCGTTCAGGCATTTCATTTTCTCAATAGTTTGAGAGCAATTCCAGCCTCAATATGATGCACCATTTAATATGGTGCGAATTTGCAGTGAGTCCTTGTTTTATACGAGGGCTCATTGCAAATTCGCATGACATTTGTGACTTATTAGCAAAGTTGCCGAGATTTAATCAAAGAATCCTATTTGACTACAATGTTAAGAATTTTTGATATTGGACCGCACTGCTGTTAACAGGTCCAATGTTTCGAGTTCATCTATCCTTCCAAAGAGAAAGAGATTTGGATTCTTGTCACCGGATGAGCAATTCCAAGCCATTAATTCTTGAGTGGCATTTGTAAGAACAATGAAATAATACCCTGTTTAAAGTTGAGAGTTAATACTCCAAGCTCCTCATTAACTACCCTTCTCATTTTAGTGTCCTTTGGAAATGGAGACATTAAAACTTAGTTCCGCGATCAATATCACCAATAAAAGTTAAGAACAGTGGAGCCAACACTGACCCATGTGAAACCCCACTATTTACTCGAGTCCAACTGGAGCAATAATCGTTCAATATTACCGCTTTCTTTCTTTCTCTCTTCCTCAAGCACTAAGGTATGATTATATAGTATCGAATGTCCTACTAAAATCCAAGTATATAATGTCCAAACTATTTCCAGCATCTAATTCCTTTGTCACAAGATTACAGTAACCGACTTTTAATTGTATTTGTATCTAACTATCCGCGTAAGCTTCCCTGAACAACTAGCTATTCTGCTACCTACCAAGGATGTTAGGGTTTCACAGAAGTTCCACCCTTTCACTAGTGATCCTCATTTATGGGTTAAATTAACACTTCTTGTCAATTTGGTCTATTTTGTGTTATTAAATAGTTTTGCTGGCTTTTGTAAAAATCATTACTATTTGAATACGCAAGAATCAGCTGTCAAGAATACTGCTGCAAAAAAAAATAATAATAATAAATGAAAAAAAAAAAAAATACTGCGCGTACAAGAGCATTGACACCCAGTTAATCGAATGAACAATGACTTACCACAGCCTAGCCATCGACATTAAAATATGTGTAAACATTCGGAAAGGCCAGAATCGTTCACACACTAAGTACCTTGTATGACATTTAAATCCGTTTGTTTGTTTAATGAAAATACACAAACCACGTGCCTAATTACATCCCACTGTGAGCGTCAATCAACACTACTGCTCTGTCATTAAACTTTCTACAATCGCAACCTTGACGAGACATTAAAAGCTATTACCGTTCGGATGTCTTGAGCGTTGTCAAAGTAATCCGGTGCTCCCGTTGCAACAATTACACCTCCCCCCCCTCCTCCCCCTCGCCTTCGACGCAGATAAGATCTTATTTCGTCGTCAAGGGAAACGCACACGCCACAGCTGCCAGGATAACAAACTTCCTTGCCGCAAATTAACAACTTAATACACTGTTAAACCCACGAAACCGAGCCCAGCTTACGGGTTAGAACTGTCACCTCTGGTCCTATAATGACAAACATGGCGATCTTTTTGGTCTCTTAAAATATCGAAGTCCCATCAAGTTCCTTTTTCGGAAAGTAACGAGCTGTAAAGAGAATACTTTGAGCAACAAATCCGTTCTTTACGCGTCAAGGACATTTGTGACACATGTCAAGGTTCCGTTATGGGCTCGCCTGAGGGCAGGCAGGAAATATGCGTCAGTCCTCTGCATCCTACGAACCCGAAAAGGAGGATTTGTATGCATCACAAGAGAAGAACAGGAAAACTCTTTACCTCGTAACATTCTGTTTCAGCATCCAATGACGCACAGGTTGGAGTGATGTAATAAAAATTTCTAAAACACACAAAGAAACTAATTATGCAATCGACACTGATTTGGGCGTATTAGATTGAATGACCAAGATTAACGGTGTGTGTGGGGGGAGAATATTACTTCCGTTTCACTTCTATAAGTAAAAACTTAATACAGATGCATGATTATTATGCAGGCAGTATTTCGATCAATTCTGATGGAAGTGAAAATATCTCATTCCTCACCATTTTCGGCCATTCTCCCATTCAAAAGAGCTGAAATTTCACAAGGATCGCTCCATTTTATATTTTCTTAACCACTTTTTATAACGCGTTCACAGATCGAAACAACGATCCGCATATTTGTGTCGAAACTTAACGTTTGAAAGTAGTGATGAGGATGGCTCCCACTTCTCGAAATGTGGACGAATTACGTCATGTCCTTCTTAGTGAATAAACTAAGGAAACAACTACTACTGGTAATTTAGGACAAGCTATTGGACAGGGGATGTTTGGAATTACCGCCGAAACTAAGACTATGGAGGTCACTGTATTGTGTGTTACGGTTTGTTTGTTTTAAGAAGCATGAAAACCTTTTCACCCTATACATCAGCTAACTCACGTTCAGCTATTAAAAAAGGCCTTGTAACGGTTCCTCGAGTTCGAGAGAGAGAGAAACATATCCCAGGCTTTTCGGGCCCATTTTCGAATTAATCTCTGCCACAAAGAAGTAGGACCTCGTCCCTCCCTACCTCACGGATTTTAAAATAATCAATCCGGAAATAGCGTGCTTCGCGCAAGCTTACCAATTAGGATTAGGAACGTAAGATGGAGGACTACAACTCGTCGGTAAAAATTAAGTGTTAGTACAATTCGTCGGTAAAAATTAACTCTTTAACCACGACTTAATTTTTATTAAGTCGTGGTTAAAGAGTTCCGCCGACTCTGAGAAATGAAAGGCATCCGAGGATGTATATTCCCGATCCTCATTTCCCGTTATGCGCACTCAATAGATGCACAAGATGCTACACACTTAAGAATAATCTAAAAGAAAACTTTCGATAGACAGCTAATAATCAGCTATTATTTGTCAAGTCTCCCATACTGAGAATTTTTTTTAATGAATTTAGTTTCACAGTAATCCCAAACACCGAAATGTTCATCCCACGGGATACAAGTAACTTTGGTTCTAGTCCCGTGGAATCAACAGGTAGACTCTTTACACATTACCGAAATCTTTGGGAAGGAATTATCAATTATCCAGGGAAAACTCGTATAATTCACTGGAATCCAGTTACTATTACGACAGAAAAGGCTTCAATGGGGATTGAATATTTCGAAACGAAGATATCAAGTGCGTTATGGCATGAAAAAACTCTTAACCTCATCCGAGATCGGCTAAAGAAATTTGGTTCTTCGCGAACCAGTGAAAAGCGAAGCACGTGTTGCCACTGTCACGTACTGCAAGAATGTCCAATGGTGACCAAATCAAAAATTCGATGTACCATAAACACTGTCGCGTCCCCAATTCTTTGGAGCAAAATTAAGAACTACAACAAATCTTAGGCAGTTCATTAAAAACTACACAAAGCTTGTATAGCAGTGATAACAGCGCGCGTGCATTCCGTACAGTTGTAAACATCCCTTCGCGTCAAAAGGGTCGCTGTTTCGCAAAGTCTCATTACCGAATGTTGTTTTCCAGAGGGGAGGGATATTTTTTTTTTTAAATTTTATTTTGATGAGATAAAAGCATACAAACCCAACTGTGCTGAACAACAATTCACAGCTGTCAAATAACGACCATTCGTTGTTGGCTACTAAATTAGATTTATGCGCCTTCCATAATGCTCCCCCCCCCGTGCTCTCCGCTCGAGAGAGAGAAGCCATACAGCACGTGATTAACCATACTGTAGTTGCATCGGGTTGCGAACCGTCGGGATGATTTCATTTGCGGGTGATGCATACTTGCAAGTCACCAGAAGGCCCAGTCTTCAATTTACGACTACTTGTTTACTTTTCTTTTTCACCCGAAGCTCGGGCGTTCGTATTAATTGTATCAATTCGTTATTTCTGCACGAAGACCAAACGTGCTTTATCGCGTTTCTTGTGATAGTTACCACAACGCAATAAATTCGAATACGCTAACGATTCCCAGTTGCAAAACTCACGCACACAAAAGAGAAACGTCGTATTTCATTGCCCAAAGCATTGGATCTGAATTAAAAGCAAGCCGAATGCCCACTTGATTATGGCTTACGCATGCAAATCGTACCGCAATGCAAATTTAAGCAGTCGTACACATTTTCTTTGTGTGAGCAAGTAAATAGAATTATGCAATCGCGCAACTTTTTTTTTTTTTTGACATCAAAACAACTATCATCTCGCCTGACGTATGACGGCAGCTAAATACCAAATTAACATTAACCAATTAGCATACGCCCTAGTAGACGCACTGCCACGATTCTCTACAATCTTTGCTACAGTAATAACAGACCGTAAAATTTCTGCTAAAGGAAACAAATGATAAAACTCAGTCAAGACGAGTTGCCTGCAACAGAGAATCTTATTAACCAAGCAACCGTGATTAGTATGTCACAGTTGCAGTTCACGTAGCGTATAAATAGCAATTTATCGAGGAAGTATATGCTGGTAGCTTTTTCATCATCTTCAAATTCCTGCCATGTACCCTCAAGGGTGTACAGGACATGACAGTACATGAAAAATTTATACCATTACTAATTTCATTATACAAGTCACAAATCCGTCCAACTATTGGATACTGCTCCCACATATGGGGTGGGAGCCCTAAAAGCTCTCTCAAAATGCTCGACTCAATACAGAGGAGTGCAATTAGCCTTATCAATGATCCATTCCTTACCAACTCTCTCCCCCCACTTCCACACAGACGTTTGGTCTCTGCAGTAAGGATATTCTACAAATATTTTCATGGGAAACGCTCATCCGATATAACATCAATAATTCCCCCGCTCAGTACTAAGCTCATTGGAACACGTGCAGCTGCCGCACAACATCTCTTCACAGTACACCTAGAAACAAACAGAACAAATTTCTTTTCCTCTTCCTTCATCCCTGCAACTGCTACACTGTGGAACAGTCTCCCACCTGCTGTGTTTCCCAAGGAATACAATTCAAAGTCATTCAAATCAAATGTAAACAAATTCCTCCTTTCCCAACCCACCACCCACACACGGTACTAATGTACTAGAGGTTGTACTAATGTACTTCAATTCTAACTGCTGATTTACAACTCAAATAAAGAATCAAATAAAGACCAACCAACCTCCTGTGTAAGGGCCCAATATAAAAAAAAACTTTCCTATCTACAATTTTCCTCCAAATCAGTCTGTACTTATCAAGACTCCAGCATTGTCAGATCATATATTTCTGCCTTCTAAGGCACTTTGCACCGTATCAATCCACCTCTATCTTGGTCTTCCTCTGGGTCGTTTTCCTGCCAACCTGGCAGAGAACACTTGTTTTGCTAATCTTTCCTCGCCCATTCTGTTTAAGTGACCATACCACCTGAGATTAGCTCTGCTAACACATTCCTGGATGTTGACAATGTCAAGTTCTTTCCTAATATCCTCGTTTTTAATGATATTGCCATTGATGCCATCTGTTCACGTCCCTAATCTTTCTGACGACTCTCATATCTGCGATCTCTAGTCTTTGGTCAAGTGTTTTACTTCTGACCCAGCTCTCAGATCCATAAGTTAAAACTGGTTTGAATACTGTCTTGTACACAGCTAATTTAGTGTTCCGACTAATTTCTTTCTTATTCCATATGAATGTATTTAATTGACTTCCTACCATACCAGCTTTGTTGATTCTGTTGTCTATTTCCATATTTAATTTACCATCTTCACTAAAAATCGTGCCTAAGTAGCTGAAATGTTTTACTTGTTCCGCAGGTTCTCCATTCACAATGCAGTTTTCATTGTCTTTGTCTTGTTATTGATGACCTTCATACCATATCTATTACAACAGTTATTCAATTTAGTCAGAGAATCTTGCAGACTTGTAGTGGATTTATTTAGAAGTATAACATCGTCCGCATAAAGCAAAGAGCTGACATTAACATCTCCAATTTTGATATCAGGTTTAATACCACTTTCCTTCATAATGTGATCCATATACATAATGTGCATCCTTGTCTCACACCAGATTTAACATTAACCCATCTTCCTGTACTTCCTTCAATTCTAACTGCTGATTTACAACTCAAATAAAGACTTAAGTATTGCTTGATATCATGCCCCACTGACACGATACTACTATAGCGTTTTGAATAGCTTCTTCTTTTCCTTCACTGCCTCTAACTTCCTGTGTCGACCATGGAGTTCTGATTTTTCTATCCTTGCAGACAACCTCACCACATGCCTCTCTGGCTGAATCAATCAGGGTTTCCTTCAAGGCTTGCCACTGAATCTCCAAGGTTTGGTTCCCGTTCTCAAACTCTTTCATTTTTTCTTGCTTAAAGGAAAAAATTAAAGAGTTTGAGGTGTTTAAGGGTCAAAGCTGTATAACTGAAAAGAGACCTCCACATAGCTCTTTAAAAGGCATGCGGAGAACCGACCAGGGCTTCTGACCTAATATCCAATCCTCACCTTCTCGTGGTGCACCTTGTTGGGTATCTACCTGGATACTGAACGAACGAGGATGGGCTGGCAATTTGCGATTTAGCCGACCAAACTGTATTCTTATCGGGTTAAACCAAAATATAGAATGATAATGGTAGCTGTTTAACTTTACAAAATCTTAAGATTGTTCTCATCTGTATTGTACCTTAACGTATGCTTGCTTAGTTTGTTTTAGCCGCTTTGGAAAGTGAACAACGCCTATTAGCTTCTTTATATCCCTTGTAGGTCTCAGATATAACATACTACTCAACCTAGCAGAGCATAAGGAGAGGTACAAGTGTCATAAATTCAAGCACAAACGAATATTTTATTGAAATTTACAACGTAAAAAAATGCTTCATGAAACGCTTATTTTAACAACATTAAACTCAAATATTTTTACGACAACCCAACAAAAGATTGGAAAAGTGGGCTAAAGATTAGGTAATCCAGTAACGGTGGCGTTAGGAAGAACCCACACTGCAAGGCGACCTGGGACAGAGAAAGATGGTGTGGATGACAAAGTATCCCATTATTCGAACTACAAATAAAGCTTTCCGTTAAATTAGCTAATAATATGGAAAAAAAAAAAGTCAATATCTGAACTATATGCATATCTGAAAGGGCTCGCGATTTCCGTAAACCTGTTTTAGAGACAAAATAATGTCGCGAATAGGGGGCGGGAACAAAGAGCATTTCCTTCGGAAAAAAATTTAAATTTCCAAACAGAAATACGACATTTTAACATATTCTTAACCCGATAAAGGAGATGCATCTACATGGTGAAGCACCGACCGCGTACACGTGTCGCAGGATGGATCAAATCTGCAACAGAGAAGTAATGTTGCGAGATGGTCGACTTCACCGATGGCTCATGTTCGCGATAAAGGAAATGACTCCACTTTAACATCATTCTGTTTACTCAGACATATTTCTTAATGGATTCTAACTATTTTTAAATCAAACAGCGATTGTTCGAGCATTACTGCTGCTTGCGGGCATCAATGAAAAATTACCGCACGGTATTGACTGAGTAAATATTTGCAAGCATCATAATAATTGATATTTTTCAGTAGTTACTTTAATCACCCTCTTAAAAAGTTCCTGAAGAGGCATTAAGGACCAGTCTGTCGAGAAATTTCACAAACAAGAGTCTTACATTAGCCCACAGCACATCGCGCACATTCTCCACTGTGAATAACATCACTCGTTAACGGAAAACAGCTCGTGGGTATCCCCATAACACAGAGGGCGCAACAACAGTCCGCTGAGCAAAAGTGAAACTCAAGCAAACGCAAACCAGTGCGAGTTCACAGCGATGGTCGGGATTTTGGTTTCTAGCATTCGTGTAAAAAAACAGAAGTACTGCATTTACAATCCATAAGACAACTAGGCTTGCTTAAGAACGTATTAAAAGTATAAATTAAAGATACCAAGATATTAATGCTGTACTTGGTTTAATCCTTTATCCAAGTGTAAGCAAACAAAGTTCGCGCCTGAAGTATTTTCAAGACTGGGGAAACTCGTGGCAAAGGTGGTGCAACTTCGCATCACTTGCCTTAGTATCCCATAATGCAAAGCACATCTTGCGGACATGTATAATACTATGCATTATGGAAGGGGTCGCTACCCAGACCGGTTTCGGCCTTAATTGAGGTGTATTTAAGTAAAGACCTCTCTAAAAATTAGGACGATCCCTAGACCACTCCATAGTGGCCGAAAGACCGTCCAACTCAGCGTTGTTCCACTCAATGACAGGCTCACCCCGTCACCGAGAACTTCTCAGCGTTGGCTCTACCCAGTAGCAGGCTCACCCCACCACCAGCCAGAGCCATAGTCTCAGCGGTGGCCCTACTCAGAGACAGGCAAAAACCTATCCCCAAGCAGAGCCTCTCAAAGCCAGCTCCCAACAGTTCCGACCCCTATCGAGGTCTCATCAGTGGGAACCAAACCCGGAGGTGAGATACCAAGGTTGAAGTAATGCGGAAGTCATATTTTCCTATATGAGTTGTCAAAAGGTGTCACACCTTATTATTAAAATACTGTGGATTAGAGAAAATTGTTGGAAGTTTTTTCAACTATAAATGGTTATACTATAAATTAAAGATACCAAGAAATTATATACTTGATTTAATCCTTTATCCAAGTGTAAGTAAACAAAGCGCCCGAAGTATTTTCAGGACTGCAGCAACTCGTATAAGGAAGCTAAGACTTCACATCACTTGCCTTAGTATCCCATAATGCAAAGCACATCTCCTTGCGGAGAAGATACTTCAGGCGCAAACTGGATCGTAATCGGCAACTAGAATCGAATTTCGAACGGCCTTTCTTTCTTCGAGCCTAATGCTATGGATGCAAACGCTATTTGCACAGGGTTATACGGTTCTAATAACGCTACTTTAAAGTTATTTTTCTTAAAAACATATCTCGATTAAGGAGAGAGATAGAATGCATGCTCTATAAAAGAGGACTAACTCAGAGCCCAGAAAAAAAAGCACAACAAAATCATAATAATAATCTGATTATATTTCAAAAAAAAAAAAAAAAAATGACTTACACACCGGTCAACGAATTACAAATATTTATTTCATACCGTGTTGGATCGCCAGGCATGCAACTGCCAATATCGATCCTCTTCAATCTCCCGCTCGTAGTTCCGTGAAACATGGGATGGAACGGTCTTCATTAAATGCTTCGGTCAATTGCTGCACACACATCGGAAGTTCTGTTTGTTCCTACAAGCCTTTTCAAACAAGGGCGATCTCGTTCCAGACAGGACCACAATTACGCCTCTTAGACATGAAATGTGGGTTATTTTTCCACTGATTAAAACACCTGGATTTCTCACCTTTTGAGATCTCAATTTGAGATTTCAAACTCGTGGCTCCAGCCAGACGGGTACCCACAATAAGCCCTTTATGGAACTCCGAAAGATCCTTTTTTTTTTTTTTTTGTTTCTCATTGTGATCAACAACTATGGGCGATTGCTGACCAACAGCATTTTTAAATAGCTGCCTAGAACACGTGGCGACGCACATGACCAAGTATTTTGCATACACGCTGCGTAAGTGACGTTTACGTACGTGTGCATAAAGATTTATAATGCCGGTATAAGATTATTTATCTTGGCCGAAAGGATAGAATTCCGATTTCCAATCCATACGTCACGGGGATTGCTGATATGTGGGATACATTCGAATCCCACATATCAGCAATCTTTACTCCTCATAGCTTACATGATATTTAAAACAGTTATCAGGTTCATCATCCACCAATAGCATTAGTGGCAGGATTGCTACAGCAGGCTGCTATGCGTCTAGTTTTCTAAAATCTTCATGTTTGATCAGCCAAATTATCTGTTTCAGATGCTGAGTCAAGTTGATTGTATTTATCATACTTAAAAAACTGCGTGGGGATGTTAAAGTCTAGCTCAGAATTAACTTAAGCCGCAGTGGGAGGTTGAGCCATTTACACAATGTTCACCTAATAATGATCATTTACTTATTATCATTTTTTATTTTTTTTTATTTTTAAGGAGGGGGATTGTTCCAATGGACAGACTATTTGAAAATAATTTATTTTGATAAAATAAAAGGAACAATTAACGAAACAATTTCAGATCCTCAGTAAATTGATATATGCTAATCACTACTTTATGATTAGCGTACTCTCAGGGGACCCTGTAACCCCTAGAACTGTAGGGGTTACAGGGTCCCCAGAGCGCATCCCCTGGGTGGCGGATAGGGGAGCCCACCATGTGTGTGTGTGTGTGTGTGTGTATATATATATATATATATATATATATATATGGTGGCATGGTCCGAATATACTGAATAAGGACTCATGGACCAACAGGACCATAAGGGGCAATCATCTTGATTGTAAGGGAAGCGGCACTCCCATGGACCCCTAGCTGGATCTATCCTCTCCTTCTTCTACTTTGAGGAAGACCCACTTACTTTAATCTTTCCTATAAGGGGCCTTATCAGCCAACTCTTCTTACTTTATGACCCTTGTGCTATTAGAGTACTCGAGGGCCATGGGGTCTTTTCATTTCTGGCCTTACAACTATGTCCTCTCTATAAACCTTACTATAGTTCTTCTATAATCTACCCTTTCCCCTTCAATATACCCTATTCCTCCTATGGGTTTAAATTCGGAAGAAGGCTAGTTCAGAAGCCTTAAGGTAGCAGCCCTACCACTGAACTATTCCATCGTCAGGCTAGTCCCCTGACATGGAGAACATAACCATACTTATAAGCTGACAGAAAAAGATAACCGGATTGAATCTATGGGAAACGACCCTGGAATGGAAAAGGGAAAACGAAAATGGAAACGACAAAATATAATACACATAGAAAACTGGAATGTAAGAGGAATAGCATATAAAGAAATAGAATTAGACCAGTTATTAAATGAAAGAAATTTTAAAATAGCAGTAATCACTGAAACAAAAAAGAAATTAAAAGGAACTATGAGAACTGAAAATTTTAATGTGATATACAGTGGAGTCGACAGAGACCAAAGAGCACAAGCAGGAGTCATGATTTGGATTCATAACTCCCTTTCAAAACAGTTAAAACATTATAAATTATGAAATGAAAGAATAATAGAAGCTAGAATAAAAATAGATAGAGGCTATTTAACAATAATTGGTTTCTATGCCCCAGAAGAAGGAAGAGAACAGGAAAATATTGATTTTTATAATCAGCTACAAAACATATATAATAAAATAAATAAAAATGATTACATAATTTTAGCAGGAGACTTAAATGCAAGAATTGGAAACACGAAAATTAATAATAATATAGGAATACATGGAGAACACACTCTAAACAGAAATGGTAAAAAATTGATTGACTTTGTAGTTTATAATAACCTAAAAATAATGAATTCATTCTATAAACATAAAGACATACATAAATATACTTGGGCAGCAAGAGGATGGAAATCAATATTAGATTACTTCATATTAAATGAAAAGACATCAAAATTTTCACTAGATGTTAGAGTTCACAGAGGATATGAAATAAGCAGTGACCACTTCCTTGTTAAAATAAAATTAAGATTATCACCTAAATGGCTACAAGTAACAAGAACAGAAAGAAAAATTGAAACATTTGTTTATAAAACTAGACTATTGAATGACACAAATGTACAATGGCTATATGAACACAGAATTAACCAGTATCTAGATAAAATAAAACAAAATGAAGAAATAGAAATAGAATGGCTTAATATAAAAACGATACTAAATGCAACAGCAAATGAAAGCTTAGGAAAGACCAAAAAATTCAATAAAAGAAAAAAACTGAAGATATGGGATGATACAATCAAAGAAATAATCAAAAAGAAAAAAAGAAGCCTATCACAAATGGTTAAGCAGTAAAAGATTAGAAGATGAAATAGAATATAAAAGAATAAGAGCCACAGCTAAAAGAGAAGTCAGAAAAAGACAGAGAATCATGGAATAAATTTGTTTCTAATTTAGAACATGATTTATATAAAATAAGACCCAATGTATATAAGATTTTGAAACACCTAAATGCAGATACCAAAGAAAACATAAAATTAAACACTGAATTGAAATTAGAATTTCTAAATTACTACACAGAACTGTGGACAGACAAATATTTTAAAAAAGACAACTGGCAAACAATTAACGAAAATGAAATAACTGAAGAAGAATTAGAAATCAGCCTGAAAGAAACAAGAAACGGAAAATCACCTGGAGAAGATAAGCTAGGTTCAGAACTATATAAATACGCAGGAACAAGATTCAAAGGAAGACTCTTATTATTTTTAAATAAAATTTACTCAACTGGTACCCCCCCCCAATAGAATGGAAAAAAGCAATTGTGATTCCTATCTTTAAGAAAGGTAATAGAGATGACCCTAAAAACTATAGAGGTATCAGTATACTAAATTCATGTTACAAAATATATAGCAGAATCTTAAATAACAAACTAATGAAATATATTCCGAGAACTTTATTCTAGAGGTACAAAATGGATTTAGAAAAGGACGATCATGTATAGACCCAGCCTTCTGCCTAAAATTAATAATAGAGAAAAGAAGAGAATATAATTTAGAAACACATATTGCATTTATTGACTTTGAAAAAGCATTTGACAAAGTTAAAAGAAACATATTATTTAGTATATTAAAAGAAAGACAAATACCAAATAATATCCTAAACGCTGTCACAAGTATATATGAAAATAATCAAATACAAATAAGATTAAATCACGAGCTATCATATACAAGAGAGATAAACCAAGGGGTCCGACAGGGATGTCAACTCTCAGCAACTCTTTTTAATATCTACTTAAATGAAATAATAATAAAATGGAGTAAAAATTTACATCAACGAATTAAACTTTCACCTACAGTTAACTTAAACACTCTCCTCTTTGCAGACGACCAAATAATAATTATAAATTCTGAAGATAACTTACAGAAAGCTATTTTAAATCTAAATGAGATATCCAAAGATTATGGTATGATAATATCAACGGAAAAATCAAAAACTATGGCCTTTAAAGGACAAGATCCAGCAAGAACTAAAATAGTATTAGATAACAAGATCTTAGAACAGGTGAATTCATTTAACTACCTAGGATGTATGATCACATGAAAATGAAAATGATATAAACATAAAAATTGCAAAATATTTAAAAATAACAGGAGTAATTAACTCTATATTTAAACCAAACCTAGTTCAAAAACAAACCAGGCTAAAAGTATACAATACATTAGCCCTACCAGAATTAAACCAAGAACCAGTAATTGAAAAAATTAAAAAATATAAACATAAATGGATGGAACACGTTCAAAGAATGAAAACAGAAAGATTACCAAAACAAGCCTTAAAGTATAAGCCATTAGGAAAAAGAAAACCAGGACGTCCTCTTAAACGATTCAACGATGACTTCTAAGGCCGAAACAGGCCATGCTAGGCCTAAATCCTTGATACGTATGATGATGACTACTTTATGATCAGTTACACAAATGATTTTTTTTTTTTATCCTTCTAACCAATAACTAGATACTCATTTACTTGGCATCATCTTATAAAAACTGAATAACGGACTTATTTGAGAGAAGACCTATGCTCAGAAATTTTCCTCTTTCGTACTTTTTTTGGGTGAAGGAGTATGAAAGGCGTCTCGGTACTATCGCGCAACAGAAATGCTTTTAGGTTTGCCTTGGAAGAGTCCACCAAGCGCATTAACAGTTCAAGACAAGCTTGAAAGCATATTTGTTGCGTAGTGAACTTCATTCCTCCATTTATGTAACAAATTCGCATTTTTTTCAAACTATAAAGGAAAATACTGCATGAAAAAAAATCACCAAATCAGTTTTCCTAGCGCATGCGTTACAGAAATAGATATCGCTCAATAAAAGTTTATTATTACTATTTTAATATCGTGTTACGACATTTAAAATAATATTCGGACCTGTAAACAAGCGAATGCTGAGATTCCGTGATCGGGACTTCCCTTTTTTGTTGAACGTTGATGACAGAAGGCCATTAAACATGTCACTGCCTATGAGCCATATTTTGGGAATCTTCAAAGCGTCTATCATTTTCAGTAAATTAGCGTGTGACAAGTAGCAATCCCAATAAGATGAGCAAATGTACACGCTCTTGAAGCTGCAGTTGTGTCTGAGAAATTGTTATTCCCCCCCCCCGGATCATAGATGTTAGGTGACGCATCACTACTTGTGGTATAGTACGCCCACACTTTGCAGAGCTTCGCTTGGATTTCTGCCAAAAATAGTCGATTCATGCCGAAGAGAACAAAGAAATGAAGGATGTACGAATTGGTTGCCAATATGCGAAATCACGTTCTTTCTTGTCTCGCTGTAGTAGTTTTAAAAACTCTTTTACAATGTTCGTAAAAGAAACACTCAATTTTCCGACCTGTAATAATAAACAAACACAGATACTGAAAAAGAACATACCCACTGAAGAATCCATTCTTAAAACAATACTTATAAAAAAAAAAAATAAATAAATAAATAAAATTAAAAAAAAAAAAACGTGCCCCGAAGATTGTAAGTCGCGTTTTGTCCGTTTTCAACTCTGGTTTGAAAGTGTACCAAACAGTGAAATTACTTGACAATTCTTGGATTTTCAAGCTCCACCGTACATACATGCCAACAATTAACAAATTGGATACAATTATTTTGGTTTACTACGTCACAGTCAGGGTTAACGAATGAATAATGTAAATTTCGAAAATATTTCAATTTGAAATTATTGCACTATTACGATCGCGTGTGTGTGTGTGTAAGAAATACAATTTTTAATGATAATTCCCAATACTTTTAGCACTGAAATTTCGATGAAGAACTTCAGCATTTTCTCTGAAAAAACAGTTCGAATTTGTAGGTGCTTGTATGGAAAAGCTTCGCATTATCCCAAAAGGCTGCTGTGGGTTGGTAGTGTCATTAATTCCACATTCTAAAAAGCCGCACTTATGTTTGTTTAGTTCAATATGAAATTGGTGTTTGGAAGTACGTTTTGTGAAGGAGCGGCCACTGTGTTCGAAATGGGATAACTTGCAACTGGCCTTTGAAATAGATCTTGCAGAACTTTATCCTTTCTTGACGTTCTTAGAAAACCAGAAGTAAACGGAAATCCCATTCACGAAGGATGGAAACTTTCTCACATTTAGACCTCTGAGTGGACTAAGGGTTAGATAACCAGGAAACCCTGCTCTAGAGACCAAACGAGACTTTTTCGAGCCACTTCAGGCCTCTAATAAGCGGGACGAAGAAGTTCAACTGCCGCGTAAGGACTTTCGCAAAACATTCATGCCCACAGTGAGCGATTTAATCGAAGAATCCTAACACTTCACAATTTCCATTTAAGTGTGGAGGGCGTAGTTGTACTGATGTTTTTCGCATTTGCGGAATGAACGTTTCGTGACTTGCGTGCATGTCAAATCGATCGGCACACATTTAGATGTCCATGAGAAATAACGTTAGTAAATTATTACTAATAAAATGTGATGTTATCACTTCAAAATAAACTTGGTATGAACTTCAGTCGATGTAAGTGGTGACGCCTCACTTCCGGAACACGTGTTCGAGTCACGCACCCAGAACGAAAAAAGGAAGTTCATTGCTTGTATTCGCAGACGAATCCATCGGTCTCGCTTCGCATTTAATACCGTTCAGACTTTGCAAACGTTAGTCAAAGGAGTCATCTTCATGACAGCGTAGAATAGTTTCCTGTTATCGGATCGCGATGCACTGTCGCATAGCGACAGCTGGAAGATGGACCACTGCTACAACCAACGCATCGATGAGCCCTTAACATTGCTAATCCTTCGATATCAACACTTCGCTAATTAAGAATGATATCCGAGTCATCTGACTGCGATAAGGTTTACAAGCCACAAATCAGCTTTATGTCCGTGCAATGATTATTGCAACATCTCTCTCTCTCTCTCTCTGTATATATATATATATATATATATATATATATATATATATATATATATATATATATATATATATATATATATATATATGTATCGAATAGTAAAGATCTCGAGACCGACAGTGAATTGATGTTGAATTGAGAATAATCTCCCACAATGATTAACGAAGTTGATTCATATCGTGGCAAACGCAGCTTAGTGGCAATAAATTGGTTTTCTGACATTCGACTTCAGAATAAGAAAAAAAAGCGATGCAGGAGAGAGAGAGAGAATCAAATAGAAATACAGAAAAGTAATCTTGTGGAAGGCTTTATTCCAAGGCTGAAGAAAGGGAACCAACTGATCAGCCCGCGCGAGGCACAAAAGAGAGGAAAAGATAGGCAGTGGGGCGTGAAGAAATTATTTCGACCTTAATGGAATGCCGACATGCAGCTCCTTCCCCCCCCCCCCTCCTCTTTACATTTAGTAACGGGTATGTGCTGGAACACGCGAGAGGATGGAGAAAACGTGCGAACGCTTCACACAATACTCGCACTAGAAAGTAATTAAGTTCTGTAGAGTTTTTCACGTCAAGGATCCATTTGAGATTCATAGAAAGATGCCATTAAGATGCTGTCCGTGGGACACATTAATCCACTCCAGCACACAAAACTAATGCATACCAGCATGCTATTCTTGAAAATAAATTAAGTGGAAACGGGCGAAATTAATTAAAAAAAGAATTTCGTGTTCGGTATGTTTTGTGCGCCAACCACTTCATTCAGACCACGGGTATAAGGGCACATTACGGAACGGAGAACTACGTTTCGAGGCACAATCTCATAGCGTAAAGAAACACAACGAACGCTTACAGCACGATCACGGCCACATATTCCTCGCTTCGGCAATAACAAACTGACAAAAAGTACCAACCAAACGTATCCCATAAATTGACGAACAAAGTAGAAGTGTCCCTTTGAACAGGAGCACCCCCTGATCCGGAGAGTAACAAGATGAAAAGTGGTGTTGAGCAAGACTTGACAGAAGGACACGCAAATAAGAACCAAACAAGAATTTTTAGACGGTTATATGCCAGACTAATGCTGCCATTACTATTAGCCGGACAGTAAATTTGGAACGTGGGTTGGGGGGGGGGGGATCACTCGTTGTCCTTCAGTTTTAACAATTTGGCCTAAAATTCACCACAGTTACTGATTCTTTTACAAAGGGTGAAATTATAAATTATTCGCATTCCTGTGTTTTGCGGGAAATGAGAAACGAGAGTTTCCGGAAGGAAACAACCCGCCACCTTCCTATAAGGCTCGCCTTCAACTGAAACCCCATAAACATCATGGGGGACATTTCAGTTGAATTTTGCATTATTAATGAAAAAAAAAAACAATGTTTTTTTTGCATTAATAATGGTAGCAAACCGAATCCAATCCTGAACTTGAGAAGGCAATACCGGTTTTCCATTAATTTACAGATTTACAATAAGCTGTTGATTCCGACAACCGCACAAAAAAAATTCGACTTTATTTTACAAATGTGGCGTTTTACTTCGTTTCCGTCTTTATTTCCTGATTTTTATTGTTGCATAAAAACGACAACTTTATTTCTCACGATAAAACTCTTCGCTACTCCACTGCAAGAGGAGCTCGTGCATCAGTTGGTCACGGTCAGCAGAGTACGTGAGGACAATTCGCAATCGAAATCAGCGGCGTTCAAGGTAGGGTGTCGAATTTGCCACACTTTCCTTTCAACAAGAAGCCCAACTACAGCTGTATATTTTATTAGTTAATTTACACTACAGTGTTTAAACTATTAAACGTAAATCTCGATCTTTGAGATGATGATGATGATATTATTATTATCCTCCATCAGAAGATTAGCGCCTCCATAGCCTAGTCGGTTTTAACGACGCCCTTTCGTTAGAAAGAAAGCTCCTCCCATTGGGACGGTATTCGACCCCCAAATAACCTTTATCAGGATTTTCAGAACGGAGTTGAGTTATCCATCCTCATATGGAGGTGGAAAGATTTTTCCTCCCGGAAATCTCGGGTTTTTCATTCTTTATAGAAGAAAACTGGCCAGAAGAACTCGCGCAGTATACAGACATAGGAGACTAAAAGAATAAGAACCCCAATCTGCGGGATCGGGTTTCGAAAGCCTCCCTCGTAAGGCATTAGCGTACGTATAAGAGAGAGAGAAGAACATAACTACATGATTTAACTTCCTCTGTCACCTTAGACGAACTTAAATCATGTAGTTATGTTCTTAAGTTAAGCAAGAGACAGAGGAAATTGGGGGAAGAGAATCTGCTCAGTTATACCATTGGACCTGTCAAGAGACAGAACCCTAATGATGATGATGAAGGTGACAACATCACAAATTCTTTATATCTTATGCTTTTATACAATACATGCGAATACCATCTGATGTTCCATATACTAAGAAATCGCTACCGCGGCCAAAGTATTTGAATTTAAATATAATAATACCTCAGAACACACACACACACACCGAGAACATAAAATTCAGAATATGTAAAACTCTAGATCTACAAAAAAAACGTTTGAAATAAATTAAACGGTTTAACAGAAAAAGCAAACGGTACCCCACGGTCTTAAATTTACATATAAAAGGATAAAATGAAGCATATAAATACCGTTGATAATATTTGGGATAGCGTTGAAATTAGTTCGTCAATTTAATAAGTTTTTGCTTAAAAAAATAACTCCAATACTCAATACATTATTCCTCTTTACAACTCTTTTAGACTGCAACGAGAAATAAAAAAAATAATCCAACCTTATCATATTTATACAGCACTCGAGTGAAAAATCAAGTTATTTTATTTATTATTATTTTAAGGCTGCGGCTTCGTTTATTCACTGGAGCAGGTGGCGGTAGTGGTACATCACATCGAAAGACGATAAACAAAGAACTTCTCGCGCCGACGTTAAGAATTCAGAAGAGCTATTTCAAATGTGAGAACCTTCTTTTGAAGCATCAGATATCATTAAAAGAGTCCGTAAGGTCAGTAAGAGGTACAAAAATGATCACAAACCTCGACAGAAATTTTGAGAGGATTTTTATTGGACAACTTTGCCGCAAAGTAGGTCGTTAAAATGAAGCTGTTACACACGAGAAGACACGGTAATAACCGTATTAAAAAGGGGGACAAAAATTATCTAAAAAGAGCAAGTGAGACTAGTTTACATACCATTAATTAAAAGCGACGTAGCTCACGAACAAGATACGTCCAGCACGGTTTTCGCTTACTTACCCTTGCTTCTTTAGACAGCAGCGGCCCGGACACATTTAAATTGTACGCTGAAGATCAGTAGTGCGCGAACATTAACGCTACCGCACAAAGTTATTATTTAACGGGCAAAGAAACAGGATATCTAGGCAGAGACAGTTTTTAAATAGATAAGCGCATTATTAGAAACAGTAAAGAAAGTTTTACTTCATGATTTGCACTTTTATATTTCCTCCGTATAAATTATTAATGTGAAGTTTACGTACGCGATATGGTAATAAAATTCACTACTGCGCGCCATCTATAAGTGAGATTTATCATTATTCGAATTGCTTCTCTCTCTCCCTCTCTCTCGTATGTAGTAAATTACTTGATTTTAAATTAATTTCGAAACTTTATTTTTTTTAAAAAATTCGGTTTCTTATAACTGGAAGTGAAGGAAAATTTATAAAACTAGATATTTAAATGTTGTTCACCGTTGATTACTATAACTTTCGTCTAAATATGAAGCAGACGACAATCAGATAAGCGACTCCGTAGCGCAACTGGAAGAACGACAGTACATTGCGCCCTTCGATTGGAATAGGCCTAAGTTCGATTTTCGTCGCGACGGGAGGAATCTTTCTGGACGATTTCAATCGAAGGTGAGTTAGCCGATCTCATACGGGGGTAGGCAAGGTTTTTTCTCCTGGAAACTCTGGTTTTTCATCCCGCATACAGACAAATCGGCCCTTCAGAACACGCGCAATTTTCAGACAAAAAATACTAGTTGCGGTGGTGGTGGAGGTGGGCAGTAGATGGCGTTGATGGAGATGATTCGTAGTAGAGGTTCGGTGTAGTGGTTGCGACAGTTGTAGGTGTCCTCCAGCGATGAGTCTTCGGACTCCTTGGAGGTGTCAGGAATAATAATAAAATTTCCCGCATCTACAAAAGCACAAAATTAGCACACGTTAAATATTTAAAAACAGATGCGAAATAAATGGGGGGGGATGTACTTGGTACAATGAAATAAGTTTTTATTACTGAATACGATAACATTAATTTCAAATAATGAATAGCAGTGAGGAGGACTAAAGATTAAAACTAAATTCGCAAGTTAGGACGACTTCCTGCAAAAATTGTAGGCTTCAAGACAGACGGTTCAAATTCTTTTCGCTGTTAGGATGCGAATTGCGTTAGGATTATACCGCACTATATATCAAACGCTTCAGGATTTCGCTGACGGAACTTGGCAGGAAGCCCGTATCCCTTCATCCGAGGTGACAAGCGAAGGTTGATGGTATAACTCCCACTCGGTACCAAATAGTCGGGAAACGTTATGCAACACCCAAATAGAAACCGAGGTCGTTCAACTATCGGACGCTCCCCCAAACATTCTACGTTAGCAGAGAATGAAAAAGTCAATTCAACGGTGGATGACTTTACCGTTAAGCGGGCAGGTTATTACTGTCTTCCGCCACTGTGTAAATCACCTGCCTCAATTAATGCAACCTCGCATCACGGCTGTTCGTCGAGAACAACAAAGTGCAACCATTAGCAAAGCGTCGGAAGAATGCCCTCATGGATACGACTCCCGACTGTCATCGCAGCACATAATTCGTGATGACCTGAATCCATCCTAGAAGGGAAGGAGGTGGGGGGGATTCAAGAAAGAACGTAGTAAAGTAGTCATGAGTGACCGCGAAACTACCTCAAGACTGATAACATCGGAAGGGGGGGGGGATCTTCTGATAATCCGATCACGTTACGTTATCCAGTCAATTATTAGGGACTTAACATAGCTGCGTGTGTGTGTCGATGACTGATTATCACATCACCCAAGCAAGAAGGGAAAGGAATCTGTACATTTCGCATGGCCGGAGGGTATCTCGTGTGTCGTAGCTACAGGTGAGCGCGCTCACAGAAAATTAACAGTGAGGTTCGTTAAAGTGTTTTACATTGAAATTCATAACGAAAAGTTTGTGGATGCAAACGAGTTTAAAATATGCGATTAAACATTACGGAAGGGTTTTTTTTGACACGTTATTAAGTTTTTTTTTCTTTTCTTATCCGGCGTTTCATTCAGGATTTAATCTTGGGGGGGGGGGTGAGTACACGATTTGAGAATACACACTACGCATTGCATACGACCTATGACTAAGCATCTGCAGTGATCGCCAATACATGATGCCCGTGATCTCCTCTGGCCCGGCTCGGGCAAACGAAGTAGCGCTCGGTATCCGCGCCCAAGCACTACCTCGTTCGCCTCGCGTTCACAGCGGCCCTGATTCCCGAGAGCTATAGGGTATTCCCCACCTTTTGTGACCGCTAATTCATAAGTAGTATAGAAATAGAAGACGCGACACAACATAAATAAAAAAAAAAAGAATTTTAATTAGGAGAAAATTTTTGGAAATTTTTCTAGTGTTTTTTCCTTTTTCTTTTGGGGGGAAGGCCCCCCCACCGGGTGGGCCACTACATCTCGCAGAAATCTGGGAAAAATGTCTTTACCTTACTTGGAATGCTTAAATACGTACTTAAAGCCATGCGATACAAACAAAAACATACCTTTACGGACAAAGTAACAACAGTTGTTTAGCTGTGCTAAATGCTTCAATGAAAAATGTATGATAGAAAGTTGGTGTTACTTCGCCCCTCCTCTAAACAAGTGCTAATCGCGACAACTTTATTTGGCTGTGCCCTATTTCTGCGTTCCAGTTTAATCGCACAGAGGTTCAATTGGTTTCAGGTCGGAGATCTGGGCTGATCAATGCAATGTTTCGTGTTATTCTCTTTAGAGAGTACGTGCTGGTTATAAACCCAGCTTTGTGACACGAGGCATTATCACACTGGAAAGGCCAATACCACAAAATTGTCAATAATACGGGACACACGCTCATACACTATCCAGAACGTCACTATGGAACCTAGCGGTCCTGATTCCATCCGCCATGGACATAATCCAATAGAACAAGAAGTAACCCTGCGTTATTTTACACTTCCCAACGTTACTTCCGATCCGAGTACGTCGGAGACGTCGTACTCTTCCGCCATCCACCCTATCCAATCGTGTGCATTTGACTGGAACAACTGCATGCGTGACTTACTGCTCCAGAGGATATTTCCATTGCTCCAAAGACTCGGTTCTGTATGTCTGTCCATGCCAGTCATTTTGTTTAATGTAAATCGCATCCATGAATGGTGGCATAATCTGTTTCCCCTACTCTAGATACTAAACATGGAACTTATTCAAATTACTTTAGGTCTCGAGTAAGCAGTGTTGTACAAGCGCATGGATGCTTGTGAAATTCTGTAATTTCATAACATTCACGCCAATGTTTGAGCTCTCAGCCTGTTGCTTAGAGGTAAGCTGTCCACTCGGCTGACCAAGGCAAGTCGTTGTCGTGAACAAACAGCTTGTGGAGCTGAATCCTGTGAAATCTGATGATATGTAGCTCCGGCATGCAAACATCTATAGAATTTCTGATTGTCATCTGATGAAAAGATGAAGTCAGCAGCCATCTAGAGGACGGATGACTTGTCGGTCAAAACAACATTTTAGGCCTAATTAAATCTTGGAAATGCTTAAGCTTTTCATCAAACTATCATTCTTCTGTTAGTTTAACCCAACCATTGTACTACGTGCAACAGGTTTGCGACCTATCGTGAGCAGGATTCACATTTAAAACTTCTATCTGGGGTACTTATTAGTAAAGAATGGAATAACTTCCGAGAGAAGTTATGGGCAGCATCATTTGCATATTAAGTAATCGATTCTTTTCTTGCAATCGGAAAGGATGACTTCAGCCAGTAAGCATATTTATATAATGAAGTCAAACGCTCTCCATGCAGACACTGATCAATGCTGCTGGCAAATTTCAAACTATGGATAGTAATTATATCCTGTATATCCATTCGCCAGTGAGTATGAATATCTTTTGAACAACTACTGACCATGCTGTAGATGGCTGATTAGACCGATGCGTGACCCACACGATCTTTCACAATGGTAGCATTTGTTTCTGGGAGGTATAATGGTTGAGGGGCATTTGCCATTAGCATCTGATGCTTCCTATCTTTTTATTCTTCTCTCCTCCTGTACCACACGTTGTTAGAGTCATAACTAGGAATTGAAACATCAGTAAAATGAAATTACAAATGTCAAAAATGGTCTGGCTTCAAATAAAACTGAATCAACTCTTCAGTGCATCAGATTGAGTCGTCAAGATCGCCTTTGTGGGCGTCTAACATAGTGCTGTCTTTACAATTTATAGGAAGTAAACCCGCTATTTGGCATTAAGGGACATTTGAGTTTGGACACTTTAAATTGTGGGCTCATGAGAAAAGGCATCCTACGAATCAAGTGAACAGCCCTGCAGTACATTGAATTATTCACCCAGCGAAGTAACAGGATCTGCATCCAGATCCGTCGCGATTACAAGCTTGAACATTGAAAACTGCGTCCCAAGAAGGGCTTTTTTTAAATAATTATCTTCCGCTCTTTTCCCCGTCGCCATTCACCTGTTCAGCATGACCTTGAAAGGAAATAAAAGTTGCGTACGCTTTGGAAAGAGCTATTTCTAGCGTGGCGGAAATCCGGTGTAAGCAGTCAGTCACTCAGCGAGGAAGATATGAATTTAAAAACACTACCTGGTTATTTTGGTGCCGCCACCCGCTGTAACACTGCCCGAAGCTTACGTGCAAGTCCCAGAATTCTCCGTTTCCTGTTTTTGGCCTTACCCTGGTAACAGGATCCGAAATTAATAAGTAATTGTGTAGTTTGCGAACAAGACGAAACAACATTAATTAGAAACGATATTAAGTAGCTCGTGTTTGTCATATTCCAACCGGAACGGTGGAATGGGACAAAAGAAGTTGCTGAGTTCGGTGGCATTCTACGTTGATCCATAAAAACTTTCAGAGACCCCGAAGAAAGACTAGGAAGTCGAATAAATTCAGAACGAACACTGAGGAAATAGAGTAGACAAGGCAGACGTGCTTCGTAACTTTGCGTCCATATTAAGACCATCTGGAGGAGGAAGAAATAAATCCCGAGTGTAAACTTCGCAGTCAAAAAATGTACATTTGACACATCTGAAAGATTTGTCGAAACTGTCAGACCAGTTTTTAAACAGGAGGAGGGGGGGGAATAATGATACACAGGTATTTGCTATTAATATAAACAGCGTGAAGCACAGAAAGATAAACAAATAATAATTCTCTTCCTACATTTTTTTTTTCTCTTTCTTAGCAATCGAAACTGTTTTTATGTTAGGTACATAATTATTTTCAAGACGTCATTCACACAACGATTCTTGGAGTGAACAGACGTGGAAAAAAAGTGTCAAACGTCATCATAAGACAAGGATAACTGCAAGTTATCCTTGTCTTATGATGAAATGATCAGTCAACGCGGGTGAGGTTTTCTTTCATTTCAGCTACGGAAAGTACAAAGGATTCACCACAAGAACAGAATGACTTCCGATGCCTCTCACTTGGTCGAAAAAGTTGTTCAGGTTTTCTTAAAATTATACCTTTTTTTTTTGTTTTTGAAGAACCATACAGAAGTTTATTCTGAATGCTGAAGTGCTCTAATTAAAAAGGAATTAGCCAATAGAGGGAATAAAAGCAGAGAGTTATTATCCCACTTACAAACAAGAATTTATCATTTTGGTTTCTTTTCTTCTTTTCTTAAAAAAGTTCAAGATGGATTTTATGTTTGTGAGGAGAAAACCAGAACTCCGGGGAGGAAATCCAACCAGAGAGTACAAGTTTGAGGCCCATTAACTCAATTGGGGGGGGGGGGGGGAGCGAAGAGATGAATAGCAGGTGAACACACTCTGACTAATCGTCACGGTGGCCAAACCAACAGGCGTACCACGAATTCGCCAACAGGACTCAGTTTATCCTCTCCTTCATTCCCTCACCTTTTCTGTTTATTTTTATATTTTTTATACATATTTATACACAGATATGTTCAACAAAAGCAAACTAAACAATCATGCTTAAATTATAATTAAGCTACCCTCCAGCCATAACAGCTTGTCTTTAAATCACCGATTGGCGCAATAATGTTATACTTGAAAAAAAAATCAATTAAAAATTCAAACCATACTTGGCAGCGAGTGTAGGGTTAGAAGATGCGAGCATTCAGTGAATAAAGTCAAGTAACAAAAGCACAAGCATCTGAATGCAATCAAACAAGCGGTGTCGTAACTATTCAGCACCCTTGGCAGCCATCGAATTCACTGGAATGCAAGTCCCAGTGTTGTAATGCCATATAGTAACTCGGACGACTGCATTCTCCGGTATCGCAAAAAAAATAAATAAATAAATAAAAGATGCAGAAGTGCGCCTGCACAAATTCTCGATCAGAAACATCCCTACGGCACGTGTCTGGCACGAAGCGAGTCGAATTATTGACGTCCGTCTCTCCGAACACACTGCATCCATCACCGCCAAACGTTCATTACCTGCAGGTCAGTGTTTTCGTGCTTGTACACAATTTCCGGAAGACTCGGAGAGCACTTTTGACGCGATGCTACCGGGCAAGTAATTTAAACCATCTTCCCCGAAGGGAGGCCTCGTGTTGCGGCCAATTCATGGAGTTCAGTCTCAGCGCAAAGAGACCGAGATTACTTTATATTTGTCTTCGTGACAATCCCAGCGATGCGTCACTCACGCGGTATTAAAGGGTGAAGACCGGTGGCAGTTACGGATTACGGTCTGTTTATCCACCCCGAGATGGATAATCTCTTTTGCGAATAACAATAACAGGTGTCGCTTCCCCTCCTCCTCCAAACCTCACTATAGTGGTTTCTCGTCCGTCAAGTTCGCAGCTCAACACTCGCCGTAGTCCAGGAAAAACAGACTTCGGAGCGCGAAAATTACCTCGCGGAATGTCCCTTCAAGGAGCACCTTATTTTGTTTACATGACAACCTCTATCCGTATATTTCTTTACCGGCGCAGTAACCACTATTTTTAGCTTTCGGTTTCAGGTCTTCCAAAAGAAAACGTCAACATGTTAGTTCGTGCGCTGTTTTTTTTTTTTTAATATTTTATTATTATTATTGTTGTTGTTTTGATAACCCAGAATTAAATATCAAACCGAAGTCTTTCTATACATTACCATTTATGCTACCATCATTTTAATAAAATTAAAGAATGATTTAACTGAATGAATATTTAGCATGAATATCGAAACAATTGAGATGCTGATTGTTAGTAAAAGCGAATAGCAGCAGAATTATTACAAAATACAGATTTCAACGCACAGTCGAGTTACGCTTCCGAGAGGTATTTTAATCGAGCTCATCTCGATTTTTTTAATTTAATATCTTAATACGTAGAAGACGTCGCAACGTTAATACGTATGTTGTACATTTGATTCTTTTTCCTGCTATAAAATCAAAAATATGAGTACAAGATATTATTAACAGTTTTACTGGCTTACGTTTATTGTCGGTGGCGGATCGTGAAGGGTGATCGTGTGGGTGCTGCAACTTTCGAAACATACATACACACTGTAAGTACAGTGTATACGTGTTTGGATAAAATATCAAAATTATCGTAAAAATTTAAAAAAAAAAAATTGAACATGAAAAAATATTACACTTTTTTATAATGTTAGTCAAGTTGATTTTTATTTTATCGTCCTACATGTTTCGCCAATTTTTCTATCGGCATTTTCAGGGAATACAAACTAGTAAGCTATATGAAGGTAACAAGACTAGGTTATAACTGATGGTTCTAATTCACACAAAAAATTAGTATTGAACGAGGCAATGCGCGTGTCTCGGGAACGTGATTTATTCGTTATGGCTCATGATGTAATTGTCATGAAAGTTCATTTCTTTGATGTTTAATGATCTGATTAAAGCTTTCCAAATTTCTGGTAAGGTTAGACCTTGATTCTTGTTCAGGTTTTCAGTTTTACGGGCGACTGTAGCTGCTTCCTTGAAGGTTCTTGAATGGTAGTTATCTTCTATGTATGGCATAAGGCTCTTATCCCACTCAATGTGATGGTTAGTAGAGGCAAAGTGGCAAGAAAGGCCTGAAATGTCTTGTCTGTTGTTTCTGACAGATCCTATGTGTTCTTTCCTTCTCGTTTCAAAGCTTTTAGAGGTCTGACCTACGTAACTAATACCACATGAGTAAGGTATATTATATACTCCAGAGTACTTGTAGAATGGATGAGGGTCTTTAGGTGATCTTAAAAATTTCCGAATAGTGTTGACTGGCTTGAATGCTACTCTGATATTATGTGGTTTTAGAAGGTTAGCCAATATTTTGGAAATGCTGCTGACAAATGGAATAGTAATAGTACTGATGTATTGGACGTCATCACGTTGTCTATGTGGTATATCAGTAAAGAGAATCTTGTTGTAGAGTCTCTTTTTTTGGATAACCATTTAAAGATAACTCTCTGGATATCGTAGTTAATTCCGTTTGTATGTCATCTTGGTCTGTTGTGTACTGTATAGCTCTTTTCTTGAGCATATGGATAATGCTAAGTTTCAGAGCTATATGATGAGACGAGTTGAAACGGAGGTAACGTCCAGTATTTGTAGGTTTTCTATACACAGATAGATTGATACTATTTTGATTTGTTTCTTTATTAGGATGTCTAGAAATGACAGTTTTCCATCTTTTTTTCAATTTCTAATGTGAATTTGATGGTATGGTGGAAACTATTGATTTGGTTGAGGTAATCCGTTAGTTCTTCTTTCGTATGATCCCAAATGAGAAAGATATCATCAACATATCTGTACCAAATTTTCGGTTTTGGAATGATCTGGGATAAGATTTTTTACTCTAGATCTTCCATGAATAAGTCGGTACAAGTACTCTGGAGTATATAATATACCTTGCTCATGTGGTATTAGTTACGTAGGTCAGACCTCTAGAAGCTTTGAAAAGAGAAGGAAAGAACATATAGGATATGTCAGAAACAACATACAAGACATTTCAGGCCTTTCTTACCACTTTGCCTCTACCAACCATCACATTGAGTGGGATAAGAGCCTTATGCCATACATAGAAGATAACTACCATTCAAGAACCTTCAAGGAAGCAGCTACAGTCGCCCGTAAAACTGAAAACCTGAACAAGAATCAAGGTCTAACCTTACCAGAAATTTGGAAAGCTTTAATCAGATCATTAAACATCAAGGAAATGAACTTTCACGCCAATGACATCATGAGTCATAACAAATAAATCACGTTCCCGAGACACGCGCATTGCCTCGTTCAATACTAATTTTTGTATGAATTAGAACCATCAGTTATAACCTAGTCTTGTTACCTTCATATAGCTTACTAATTTGTATTCCCTGAAAATGCCGATAGAAAAATTGGCGAAACATATAGGACGATAAAATAAAAATCAGCTTGACTAACGTTATAAAAAAAGTGTAATAGTTTATATACATATAATAGTCAAGAAAAAAATACCACACAATGAAAAAATATTGTTTATTATCGATAAAATTATACAGTTTGGTATAATTCAAAATTACTTAAAAAATAAAATCCATTCCTTTAATTATAATTAAAGGGAAAAAAAAATCAGCTAACGCCTTTTTATTCCCGTATACGGGGAGTAGGCGAGGCCATTTAGCCCTATCTAACTTTTTGGAGACTGAGTGGGCAGTTCAATCTCCACTGGTACCAATCAGAGATAGATGGCCCAAAGCTATCACTAATTAAGCGGTACTCAGTGAAGAGACGGCTCAAATGTGCCGCCATCTCGTGGTCCCTAACCTTAACACAATATATTTAATGTCTGAAATAATGTGGGTTCTACGGTCGATTTTCTTGAGTTTACAGGACGAAAAATCCGAGTTTCCGGGAGGAAAAACCTGCTTGCCCGTGCCAGAGATCGACTAACTCGGGAACCGGTCGAAAAAAGGCTTAGAAAAATTTCCTCTAGTCGCCAACTAGACTCGAAACCAAGTCTTCCTTCGTTTGCCCGTGGTTTCCGAAACCAAGTCTTCCTTTTCCTTCGCTTGGCCGTGGTTGGCAAACGCCACATCCACTGAGCTACACAGGCTCTTTTTGGGCAATGTCCAAATATTTAAAGAGACAGAATAAACACTACGAACACTCTAAAACTGGCGCAAACTGCATATAAACAAGTGGAACTGCGCGACGGGCAGTGCCGCGTTACGCTAATAGCTCGCATCTCACTATGACGTGCATATGCTTGCGCGCATAGCAATATGACACTGTGGTAAGCACAGTGCTGCTAGCATCCTTCGCCCTCCTAAGTGCTACAAGATGGATTTTTATTATTATTTTTGTATAAAATAAGAGAATTGTATAGGATTGCTGATGATAAAATTAAATATTACAAGTAAATATTAATAAATTAATAAATATATTTATATATCGAGAAAAATTGGGGGAGCCGCAATTCTGCAGTGCCTATGCACGAGCCGCGCCTGTTTATTGTATAAATGCGTGTTAATTCATCCATAAAACAAGACATTAGCTTGCTTACTTATTGAGAAATTAATATTAAATTAAATGGAAAGAAAAAATAGTGTTAATGTAAGATCGCATCCAGATTTTTAATTCTGGTCATTACATAGCGTATAACGGCAAAAATCCAATTTAAACGAACATGGCTAAAAATCCCTATCAAGAAAGTTACAAAATTTCTTTATGACGAGATTCCCGTATTAGGTACCAATATCAAAAAACGCATTGATGAAGAAAAAAAAAAGAAAGAAACCACAGAATCCAATGACAGAACGAATGGGAAAATCTGAAACAAATCTCGATAAAAGCAGAAAATGTAACAGAAAAGACGCCACGTAACTGAGAAAGAGAAAATGTAATAAAAGACCAGAAATGACTATAATCCAATTCCGAGTGATAATATTTAGAAAAAATAAATAAAATACGGTAACAAATAAACTGGGCTACTGCAAAATATGAAATAATTTTGTAACAGAACCAGAGAAGGATATATCAAAGCCAGAACCGAAAACGGAAAAAACAATAAAATAAAGAAATAAAAAAAAATTAAATATAAATAACCTGAGAAAAATGAGTAACCTATTTTCAAAATCTCCGGACTGATGAAGTAAAAATGTATAAAAGGAAATGAACAGAAAATATTACAAATCAGAACTAAAAAAAAATAATAATAATAATTCAATGGATGAAACCATAAATTAAAAAAAAAAAACAGTAAGAGAAGACAATATAAATATGCAACTTTACAAGAATGCAGGTGAAAAAAAAATAGATTCCCGAAATTGTTTAATAAGGTTTGAATTACTAAGGTCTGGAAATATTATTATGTAACACCTCCAGGGAGTTCAAAGACTCATCGAGGGAGGACACCTACTCTACAACTCTCCGTCTCCACCACTCAACCTCATCCACCACCATCTACAGTCCACCACTAGTATTTTCACAGACAATCACAAACATCCATGCCCATGGCGGGATTCGAACCCGCAGCCTTTTGGCTGGAGAGCGGATACGCTAACCACTCGGCCAACCAGGGCGGTAATATTTCTACCTCGTGGGGTTAGGGATATTTCCAGAATTTATATGAAACTAGGAGGGGTCCGGCGCCCAACTTCCCGAGTTCCGGGCTGGTAAGCCGGTTCTCCTTCAATTCTGATGGCTTGAGACAACAATGTGTTTGTCTCATGAAGGCAAACACATTATTGGACGTTTCAAAACAATGAAGAGACAAAAAAATGTGGCATAAAAACGTTTCAAATTTCAGCTTATCTTTAAATATATATAAATAATAATAAAGATGAGTAAAAACTATACGAAAATGAGTCCATTGATCAGTTCCAAGATATTATGGAAAAATACTACACAGAACAAACTACTAGAGCGAGGGGGGGGGTCCAAAAGTGTGGTACCCACAGGAAGTATTATTTAACTTGCGTTTTTTGTCGCTGTATTGTCCATAATTAAAAAAAAAATAATCAAACCACTGACCTTTGTTAGGGTCATGTCTGGTCGAAGACACAATCGTTCCGACTGTGTGATTCGAACTGTTTAAACTTTTAATGGAAATAGTTCGATCCAGAGGTGAAAACTCTCCGCTAAATTTAGGAATCACTGGTATCTTAAAATTCTCAGCGAGTGTCACCACCCACACTTGCAACTATACACTTTAATCGTGAGTATTTATAAAAACATATAAAAGTTTTATGTTTTTATTTGTTTACATTTTTGTAATTTAGTATAACGCAAATGTTAATAAACACTTACGAAATTATTCGTGTTTGAATAAAATATAACTTGCCCGAAATTTCCTTCGGCTGAGGGGACCGATGTCTAAAATTTTAAAACGGATCAACAGGTACTGAAAGTTCTTGCATAGTCAATTTTTACTTTAAAATAAATCATTCAAAAGAGAAACACACACATGGCCTTGATTGCCTGATTTAAATATACCAAACCAAGTCTTATAGTACATTCGAGAAATATAAACTCAGAAACAAGGACAATATTTGCTGACAATCAAACTGCATTAGCTACATTAGATAAGATTTTATCTATTTCGTATGATAATACAACACCCGTGAGTCCCTTTTACGGGGAGGTACGGCACCATCTCAATCTCCCCCCCCCTTAATTTTATCTGTGCTTCGGGACCGCCATAGCTGACGAATCAGGCCTATGGCTGGGTCTTAAGTATTCCTCGGGAATCGAGCCCGGGTCTTTCGGATCCAAGGGCTTCGTCTATACCGACTGAGCTACGGAGGCTCTATTAGATACGATGATCTTCAAAGACGCGTAAAATCATCAAATGGAATAGCAGAACAATATAACCTGAAATATCTTAAGGAAAAAAACAAAGATAATAATATACTATATAATGTCCTGTCTAAATCGAGGTTGTTACATAGAAGCGAAACACGGACTGTGATAAAGATAAAGATACGAAAGAGGAATTTAAGTTAGAGAAATGAAATTTCTCAAAAGAAAAAAAAGGTTGGATATACCATATGTGATCATAAAACAAATGGAATTTTACAATCTCTGGGTATTACGTAAGTAAATATAAATAAAAATGGATAAAACGTCTGAATCGAAGGGAAAGAGGCTACCGAAATTACAACATCGTTATAAAATAAATGGAAAAGAAGAATTGGAAGACCAGGAGAGCGATGGCATGAGATCCAAAAAAGCAGGCCCTTGGCACAGGACCATCACCACGCATGCAATAGCAGGGTGATCCAATAACATCACCCTGCTACTGCATGCGGTCTCATGACGACTCGATACAGTGGCAGAGTTCGCGTGTTGAAAGCATTTGCAACCGTGTTTTGAACTCGGCGAGAAGATGAACATGCGCTCTTTTCTAGTCTGGTTTCACTCAAAAAAAAAGGACACAATCACCCTTTACGAGATATTTCTTCTCAATCACGTACGAAACAACTTCGCAATAAAACAGTGAATGACCAACACCTTCCATTCTACATTAAAGGAAGAGTTATTGCAGTGGGTTCTGAAAAAAGGGTTTTTATCATACTTCATATTAGAAATATAACAAGTTGAAACGAAGCATTTAAAGGGGGGAGGGGAGACACGGGTTCAATGTCCTCTGAAAATGGACGAAAAATTAAATGGATAAAATTTGAATGTTGGCGCAGAACTTTAAGTGGCCTTGAAACCACTAAAGAACGAGAAATTCAACTCAACGGACCCTGAAATGAAGTGGAGGAGTATAAAGCATGTTTATTCTGTGATCCAATCTCTCTCTTTCCAAACAACACAATCGGAGGTCACATACTCCTACACAAAGGCAGGTTTCGAGGTACAAAATGAGAACGGCGAACAGATTTTGATTGCCTTATGTAAAATCAGCTCTGCCAGGTCTTGCCTACATTTCAAAAACGTACTAGAATTTATAAGTGCATTTCAGTTCAGCGTATAAAAGGGTACAGGATTTTCAATTAGACAAAATAAATATTTGAAAGAAAAAACACTTCGTTACCCTCTTTCGTTATTATATACGAATACGAAATACAGATCGAAATGTCTTGGGAGTTTTTTCTTTATTTCACAACATAGCATTGATGATTTCACAAGTTAAACAGAATTTTACACAATTATGCAATTCTTTCACTGCAAGGTAACTACAGATATCCGACTGCAAATGGAGAAAAAAAAAAAAAAAAATCTCAAACAGCCCTCATTCTAATTCGCAGGTGATACAAAATGCCATATTCATTAACAAACTCCGGATATGTACCTTCAAGAGACGATACTGCGGTAATACTTTTTTCATTCTATGCTATACCATACTTCGATTTTCGTACAAAATTTGTTGCAGCAATTGTTCATTTTAGAAACCTGCAGATTTGTACTGGATTTATTTAACCCTATGACATCATCTGCATAAAGCTGAGATTAACATCTCCAATTCAGGTTTAATATCGCTTTCCTTCATAATGTGATCCATATAGATAATGAATACGAGTGGAGATAATGTGCACCCTTGTCGCATTTAACATCAAACCATCTTCCTGTAACTCCTCCAATCCTAACTACCGACTCAAAACTTAATATGCAATACAAAAAACCAATGTGCAACTGAGATGGGAATTGAAAATTTGTGCAATTAAAAGTATTATATAAAATACAAAAATATTTAATTAAACATTGAAACTTCTCAAAATACACAAATAAGAAACGTAATTACGACATGTTTTCATTTTTGTCTTAGTTTCGTTATTAATATGGCTTCTTCTGGTCAACTTCTTTTCAGAAGTCTTTTTATTTGGCAGCTAAGATAGGTGCCATGATTAGGATTATGTGAGAAAAGTCGGTTCAAGCACAAAATTGGAAGAAACTCAGCAATTCGTTTTATTTTTGTTTTTTTTTTATGTGTTTGGAAACGTGCAGGGAGGGGAGCTTAGAATAAAAGTGTGATTCACCGTACATAACCGATTTTTGGGCTTAAATGCGGTGAAATGTTTTTCAACTAATACAAGAGAAAAAAAAACCTTGGCCAAATCTACAAAAGAAAATTGTTAACTTTTCTATTTCCAATCCCCTTTCCATGCTATCCTTTCAATCGCTTGTTAGATCAGTTTTTTTTTTTTTTTTCCCCATCAAAATCGAGTTTTCCATCGTATCAACTCTGCTGGTAGCAAGTCAGAACAGCCCTGCGCCCGAATCAACAGGACGCCACTATTTGCGTCGGTAATTGTGTTGACGACCAGTGTCATTAGGCTAACCGAGGAGCACAAGCCACAAGGTGGGGACGTGCTCCACTGAGCAGAATGAACAGTTCTTTGTATCCGCGACTTTATATTTAATACTGCCTTTAAATTTTCGACCCACAATCGAATCAGATTCCTTTAGTGACATCCACAATACCGTTTCGCCATAATCACAGTGATTTGTTTAAAGCGCCCTCTACTCAAGTTTTCCCTCCCAATATTTCCAGATAGGAAGTGAAACGTGCGAAGCTCAGCAACGGTGTGTTCTAAGAAACAGGAAGCTGAAAGCACTTAGAAATTTATGAAATTCAAGAGACTCAAACGTCTTTCATTGAAACTGAATGAACGAATTTCGAAGAATTTACGACTTACTGGACGAGAAACAGTACAAAAATAAATCTGGATAAAGATTTTCAAGACCAAGAAGTTTACATATCCGAAAAGTAAACATGTGAGACCCATTTTAAAGAGCAATTTGGACTGATGAGACTACATAAAGAGTAAGACTTACGGGTTCGGAGGTCAATCTCGATAAATCCGATTTTTTTTTCTTTTGATTTCTAGAAAACCGAAAAAAAAAAAAAAAAAAAAAAAAAAAAAAAAAAAAAGTCAGATCTTCAGTTAAAACCGTCACATGAGACTAAAACCTGTTAGCACCCATTACAGTTAACTGATTATTTGGAACCAAATCGCATTTTCCACAATTCTCGACATGGTTGATGGTCCACTTTCGAAGGTTCTTTAACTCCAGGGAACTACGCAAACACGTGCATATATTCCTAATAGTGTAATCCCTATTTTCAGTATGTGTTAGGTCTATTAAACGCAGGGTCGTCGCCAGATTTGATAGCGCCCTGAGGCAAACAATTGAATATCGTCCCTGATGGATTATAAAACAAAAATATAAGAAAATGTCCAATTGTTATTTTGTTTTTATTACAGGAGAAACATTAATGCAAAACGATTACAGAATAATATTAATTAAATGTTTGTTCTACGGGGATATCGCACAATAAAACTGTTTATAAGCTCTTCTAAATTTAGATTATAAGCTATGTCACGCATCTATCGATATAGTTGGGTCATTGCTGTTCGCAAATACTTTTTAATCAGTTTAAGCTTTGAAAAACTTCTTTCCGCACTTGCTACGCTAACACGATTGTTAGCGTAGTGACGGGCCTACCGCAACATGGCTGAACGAGCGCCCTTATTAAGCCGCGCCGTGAGGCAGGATGCATCTATGCTGCACCCTGTAGACGATACTGATTAAACGAAATATGTTTGCCAATAATAAATGAAAATTCATTATAGCATAGTAGCAACGTTGTTATACTTTCAGGCATCATAAAAATCACTACCAAACAGATTTAGATTAACTGACTGCCATAGCAAGCAGACGCTACATAACGACCGTCGCCATGACTTAAAACTTACCCAAATTTGCAGTGATGTTTTGTACCGTCACAACAGCGAGAGCGCCATGAAAATTTAAATATACATCAATCTAGATATGTTCTGAACACAACTTTGCCATTCATATTTCAGATGCAACTGCGAGCACAAATGTTTAAAATGTGTTTATGTAGCAAATGAATTTCACTATCCGATGTGAACTCACTATCCTGCTTACTGAAAGTCTGAAGTAGCTTGAATGCGGTCTCTAGAGTAGGGGTCCGACCTAGTTCGTCCATGGTACCCGAATGTGCTATGGGTTTACAATCTTTTGTGGGTGACATCATTTTTAAAATGAAACGATGAGCAGTGGTACTTTCTCTAAGTAATAATGATGATGGTAATATTAAAATGGATGAACGAATAAGATAATATCAAAAATGACAAAAAATATCATTTTGAGCAACCAGTCATCAGAACACTTGCCTATTACCAGATGACAGCCAACTTTTTGTGTGGAGTTACTGAACTTTAATATGCTTCATTTTGGTTTTAACCTATAACTAACAATACAGAAACTAATGCATTAAAAAAAAAAAAAAAGCTGACTTCATGTGACTTTCCAAAAAATATTCATCCCACCCCAGCAGAGGCAGACAATCCCAATGACTACAGATGTCCGCATGACTCAATTGTTAGGCCATGTTTAGATAGCAAAAGTTGTCAGAATTCAATCTAAAATTAAAATGGCTGAAAAAAAATTAAAGATCCTTTCTAGTTACGCATTACAATAATGACGACACTGTTATCAATGAGCGAAACATAATCACTTCTTAGAGCTTACGTTAACTGCTCATTTATCCCATCCTGTTCCTAATTTTAGGACTTTCGTGAGGAGTCCTCATTTCTTTGACCTATCCGACCAAAATGATTTTATATGAAACGAAATATTAAGTTTAAAAAAAAGAAAAACGTTTCAATTTTCATCAGTTCAATAAACTGCTCATGAAAGTATGTAATCGGCCAGAGAATACACGCAATTAACAAAGATAGTAGACGGCAGATATCGTGTGGATGGTGGATTGGGTTGTAGATTAGTAGGGCGATAGATCGTGGATTGAGTTGTACATTAGTTGGCATGCGTGGATGGTAGATTATGTTGGATGCATTACTGGGAAGTAGATGGCGGATTGTGTGGTGTGGTATCGTCCAGCGATGAGTCCTTCGACATAGAAGAGACTTGCCAATGAATTTCCCAAAACGCAAAACAAACATGCGATTTAAAAGATCCAAAGAAAAGCAAACAATAATAATAATAATTGTTAATTATTTTTTGTTATAGAATAAAATCACTGTTCTTGTCCTTGGTGGGCCAGTACAAGTAAATCTGTGAGTACAAAAAAAAAAAAAAAAAAAAAAAAAAAAAACAGCGGCTAAAGGACAATTACTCTAAGCATATTCTTAATCCTTTCCGTATGTGCCTGCAGCTCAGTGCAATTATGTAGGTTAAAACAATCAAACACTTTGACATGGCGTAATCAACATGCCTAGGCCCAGAGACGGATAATCTTATTTTTTTACTCTCTTTTTTCCTGGACTGTCAATTAATGAACCCAATCTGCACCGGGGAGGGGTTCTTTAATTATATCCAAACAGCATCAAATTCACTCTTGAGCGTGGCTAAAATATGTAAATGGCAATTAATTGAATTACTTAAAAGTGATTTGAATATATTGATATATATTGGAATTACAACTTGTTTTTATCAGACTAGCGATTAGTAATTTGCAAGTTCAATTAATTATACGGGCATAATTAAACGGGTATAATTAAAATATTTAAACCTACTGGATCGAAAAAGTATGCACTACAGCTCAATAAAGGTGTTTTTCGCAAAATGAATTTCTATTCGTCTCTAAGATTAAATTATGAACTACCATGTAGAGAGAGAGATACACCAAGTAGTCCGACAAGGATGAACCCTTTCAGCAATTCTTTTTAATATTTACTTAAATGAAATAATAAAATGGAATAAAATGTTCCATCAAGGGATTAAACTTTCTCCTACAGTAAACTTAAAAACTCTCCATTTTGCAGACGACCAAATAATAATTACAAATTCTGAAGATAACTTACAGAAATATATTTTACATTTAAATGAGATATCCAAAGATTATGGAATGAGAATATCAACAGAAAAAAAAATCAAAAACAATGGCCTTTAAAGGACAAGATCCAGCGAGAACTAAAATAGTAATAGATAACAAGATTTTAGAACAGGTGAATTAATTTAACTATCTAGGATATATGATCACATATGAAAATGAAAAAGATATAAACCTAAAAATAACAGGTGTGATTAACTCTATATTTAAACCAAACCCAGTTCAAAAACAAACCAGACTACAATACATTAGCCCTACCAGTCTTAATGTATGGAAGCGAAATCTGGACAACAATAAAACAAAGATTGATAACAGCTGAAATGACGTTTATGAGAAAGCCGCAAAGTATACTCTATTTGATGACAAAAGAAAAGAAGAAATTATGAAAGAATTAAAACCAGGAATCAGTAATAGAAAAAAAATAATAAAAATATAAACATAAATGGATGGAAGGCGTTAAAAGAATAAAAACAGAAAGATTACCAAAACAAGCCTTAAATTACAAACTATTAGGAAAAAGAAAACCAGGACGTCCCTCTTGAGAGATTCAACGTTGACTTCTAAGGCCGGAACAGGCCATGCTAGGCCTAAATCCTTGATATGCATGATGATGATGATGATGATGATGATTCGTCTGCAAGTTACTCCGAGATCCGAATTCTAAATTCTAGATAAGAAAATTATTACTCCAGATGTGTATGCAACCCCAGCAAAAATTTATCGAGTCACTTCAATTTTTGTTCGATCAGCACACAGGAACGTGCTATAGTTGCATCGCAATAACTCTGATGTTACTCCAATATACAGTGGCAATAACAGAGTTATTGCAATGTATATTTAGAATATTCACAAGGTGTCCACAATGTGGCTCAGTTTGAAATTTTGGATAACTGAAAAACCTGTCGAACCGTTAACATTTTGGTTTCAACAGGACCATTTGAGCTGGCGAAATCAGGCAAAACAAAATTCTCTCTCTACGTTACATTAGGAGAACAGACATTGCAAAATCAACTTTTAACAGAATGAAAACATACTGGCATAAAGAGGGAAAAACAAAGATGGATACAAAAATGGAAATAAAAAAAAACCAAACACATCAGAAACTTATGCGTCTTTAAAGATTAGAAGGAAAATTTAAAAAAACACAATTTACAGTTTAATAGCACAACTGGACAATTTGTACGTACAATACAAAGTGCCTGTTAATGAGTATTTAACCTTGTTGTGCGTGTAGGGCAGTATTTTTAATCAGTCCGAGGTTCATCATATGCCAAAATGATTCGATCTTTGTAATACCGAATGGTGTCACAATTACAACACTCACCTTTGATGACTATCTGCGATCACTTCCTTGTTTTAAGTAGTTTCATTTTATTTTTAATGGCGAATAATTTATTTCCACTTATTTTGCCATTTAAGATTTAATAGCACAACTGAAACTTAACGTAGTAATAACTATTGCAAATATGGTATTAATAAAAATACCCACGTCATTCAACATTCCAAATATGGATTTCTCATTATTAATAATATGTAACAATAAATTCAACAGTACAATTACAACAGATGTCAACATAAGGGTCCGATATCCTAATTCTGTTTCGTTGTCCAAAGAAAATTCTGTGGCTGGAGGTAACCTCATTCTGATATCAAAGAATGCAATTGCTCGCTTTTCGACTTACATATTGGGAAAATTCTTCCACATAAGCTTTTGGGCATTCGACACAGAAACTAAACGTAATGGAAAAGGGAAAAAAATCAATTACAATTTGGGTAAGCAACGATGGTGACTGACATAAACATTGTTACTCTTCAAGAGGGAAAACTATACCATGCACGAGTGGTTTGAAGTACCAAATAATTTCCCCACACTTTGCAGCGAAATATAAGCCAACAGAATACACAAGCACAATGACCTGTGTGGGCCCAGTTTATGAAAAACCAAATAAATAAAATCGAGGGAGCATTCCATTTTTATTTTATTTATTTCTGAATGTTGATGGTTGTAGTCTTTGCGAAAAAAACAGCGAGAAGAGTTGTTCTAAAGAAAAGACAGATAACAAAAGAAAAAGGTGGGAAACTGATTTGGGTAAGTTTAGCACTTCACAGTAAACGAGCGTCGGCCAAGCAAATGTACGAGAAATGTGCAGAAATGATGGAAGGGAGTTTAACAGAACAGTTCAAGAGAAAATATTAAAGGAAAGGCATGATGCAGAAAGGTTGAGAAAATGAGAGTGGGAGATCACCACTGTTAACCAAATTACCATCTCTTCTGGAGAGAATCAAGAATTCTTTGGAAAGGTTTTTAGTGCTTAGCCCAAAATGTGTGAGAAATCGGCCTAAGTTGGGCGACTGCCTGATTTATACCTTCAACTTGAAAAGAACAAAGTTCTTTCGAAGCTGAGGAGGACACGTTGTAATGTGTTTATTCCAAGAAAGGTCAAAGGCTAAGTCGGCCAAAGAAAAGAAATCCGATCTTGGAAAACTATTAATAAAATGAAGGGAGGTGCACTTGGATCTTTCTCACGATAAGTAAAACACGACACTGGGTCCAATCCTATAAAATAGCATGCTTATTTTACTAAGGAAGTGGTTCCCGATCTTTTTGTGTACCCCTTTTAAACCCATTTCTATAAATTGTACCCCTTGTTTTTAAATACTTTTGTTCAGTCCCTTCTATCTTAATGTAAAATGGTGGAAATGAGTTGGGAAAGGAAAATTACTACACTAAAAGTACAAACCGCAGATTTAATTTTACAATATTCGTAACACAGAAACAAGTATAGCTTCCATAACTAACGTTTTGCATTTTGTTTACTTTACTTGTTTTTCCGCCATTACTAATTATTTTTCGTGTACCCCTGAAGGGCCCAGCACTTACCCCCGGGAGTAAGCGTACCACCGGTTGGGAACCGATGTGCTAAGGAGTACTCCTGTGCTACTTAGTAAAAAGTATTCAGAGGATTTACTAAAATGAAGAGCCAAAAGACTTCATTTCGGCGATGCAAAATTATAAAAATCAAGTGGATATTAAATCCAGCATTTTTTCAAAGCCGAATAAAGAAACTATAAAAGTTTCGTATGAAATTTGACCAGAAAGCTTATTGGAATACACTCGCCGGCATTTACTGGATCTTAGCCCTAGCTGGACCTTATAGGAGACGTGATCGCTTTGCAAAAGCGTCCATATATTCGCCTGCTGTTGGTCCATTTTGATAAGGTTTCATTGGCCTAACAGCTGTCCTGGCCTGGTCTCTGAGGAGATCCAATCAGTTTGAAATAGCTATCAGGCCAGTGAAACCTTATCAAAATGGACCAACAGGAGGCGAATATATGGACGCTTGGGCAAAGCGATCACGTCTCCTAGAAGGTAGAGCAACTCGTAAATGCTGGCGAGTGTATTCCCGTAAGCTCTCTGGTCAAATTTCACACGAAACTTTTATAGTTTCTGTATTCGGCTTCGAAATAATGCTGGATTTAATATCCACTTGATTTTTATAAGTATTCAGAGGATTTCAAATAGGAAGTGATTACCATTTAATTTTTGAGCAGAATAAAAAGGAATGTTCACTGGGGGGGGGGTGAACGAAGTTTTAAAGGTAATCGAAGAGGAACCACTTCGGAGATGAGTTGCAGACCAATAACAAATGTTATTGGAGAACCTTAATGACCAAGTAGAAAAACATGAAGAAAACATCAGAACATGATGGTAGAATCAAGAAGCAATGCTGGAAAGAAGAAATTAAAAGTTCTTTGGCAAGCTAAGTCTGCAATGTGTCCTAAGAGAACAACAACAACAAAAAAAAAATATATTACATAAAATAAAGAACTAAATCTCATTTGAAGGCTAATGAAAAAGCGCAGAAACGAAGGATAGACTATAAAGAGAATGAAAAGTGATACAGGCGACATAAACACCGAGTCAATGATAGTCTGAAGCAATCACTATCAAAAATTATTAAGCGAGATAAGAAATTACAAAACAGTGACAAAAAATCCAGAAGGAATGTACTGATGAGTACGTAAGTTCTCGGAAATGTGAAATATGGAAAAGCAGCTGGAGTAATATGATACTGGACCAAAAATATGAAGCACAGAAATTCTACAGTAGCTCACTGCATAATTCAGAAAGATCGAATTACAAGTGATTGAAGTCTCACAGCACCCATCTGTCAAAATGGAAATAAAACTGAACTTGAGAATTACAGAAAAACTTCCACGCAAGATTTATACTTGAGAAAAAGTTAAGAAATATGGGATAATAATTTGGGCCCAAGGCAAACGGACTGTCGGGAAGAGATTTTTACTTTAAGGTAGTTGGAGAAATCACGAAATAGAAACAAATATTTAAGTTTTGTATACCTGCAACGATAAGGCGATGAAGAAAAAAAAAAAAAAAAAAAAGGAAAAAAAAAAGTGGTACGAAGAGATTTTCTTTGTGACGCAAATGGAAAATTATACAGAGCATTAAGGCCGCAGCAATTGAAAAATGTAAAAGGGTGATAGTTTCACGTAAAATCAGATGTAAAGGACACGCTATCTGCACTCGCATTCATCATCAACATGAATTTTACATTATGAAGAAAAGCGGCATCGAGTCTGATATCAAAAGCTGATATTCATCTCAGCTCTTTACTTTATACAGATAATTAAACTGAATAACTGATGTAACAAATTGTGTATGAAAATTAGCAATAATCAACGAAAATAATGAAACTTTTTCGTTTATTTTTGCTGAATTGTAGGAATTTTTCATGCCAAATTTGTTACCGCAGTTATTCAGTTTAGTTAACAAATTCTACAGAATTGCAGCTGAAAAAAATCAACTGCATTCTTAATGGAGAAACTACAAAGCAAACAAAACATTTCAGATATTGAGGCACATTTAATCAAGACAGCAAACTAAATAAAGCAAATTAAACAGAAAAGAATAAGAAACTGAACTTATATGGAATAAAAGAAAAATTAGTCACTACACTAGCTATTTAAAACACACGTTCGGACCGATTTCAACTTACGTAAAAATGAGAAATTAATGTCTAAACACTTCTAGAACAGTTGATCAAAGACTAGAGACCACAGATAAAAGAGTTCCGAAAAAAGTTAGGTGAGTGAATAGATGAGATTAATAACAGGATTATATTGAAACCGAAGATATCAGAAGGAACTTGTTAGCATTTAAGAATATAGGAACACATCTAATCTCAGATGGTCACAAACAGAATAGAAGAGGAAAAGTTAGCACACATCACAGTGTCCTCAGCTTCTAAAAAACTAGGATTTCTCTTTCATTCAAGATGTCACATCTGAACAGCTGTTAACCTTATTACAAACCACAAATCTATCGAATGCTGCTCTCACATTTTGGGGCCCTAAGAGCTCCCTCGAAATGCTCGACTCAATAACGTATTGAGTGAAGCATTCTGTTGCCAATTTACTCCTCTCACTTTCGCATGGACGTCTGGTTTCAACAATATGTATATTCTATAAATATTTGCATGGAAAATGTACATCTGAAATAGCATCAATAATTCCCCCACTGAGTACTAAGTTCGTTGGAAAACGTGCATCTGCAGTCCAACATCCCTTCACAGTACACCTTGAAAACCTACAGAACTTATGCTGTATTGTGGAACAGAGACTGTTCCACAATACAGCAGTAGCAGGGATGAAGGAAGAGGCACTTCCACTCTTATGTATTCCCAAGGAATACAATATACAGGCTTTTAAATCAAATGTAAACCAGTTTCTCCTTTCCAACCTCCTGCCTACGCTCCTCTAACACGCTCAGCCTTCTAACCGAAACTAACAGACTGAAAAAATTGTAAATGAAGTGGATTATATCGACGTTCACAAGCAATCATCCGTAAACCCACGAACAATAATCTGTCCATTAAGGACAGCTCTAAAGAATATTGCCCAATGGCTCATGAGTGCGAAAGAAATTCAGTACCATAAATAGGTGCTCGATTTGCACTTAAAACGAAAATAATAAATCTACTACATATTTATGAAACTATAATTGGCACAAATACTACTTTAATCAACACTTTTGTCGCTAGAGTAACAGCATGCATGAACTGAAACTGCTTCATTCTGTCATAATGCTTTATGACATCTTATAATTAATAATCGGGATTGATCGACCGAAAGTAAATCACTAACGCTTCAGCAGAAAGTGGACACCACAAAGCGTGTAATGCCGTCTGGCAAAGTGAGCTATAGGCTGTCGACTTGGCGTACTTTCAGCAATTAGTGACCCAATTAAGTTGCTTGAAAGAAATTATTCACCTCAACGAAACGATTTCCATCGCTTTAGGGTTGTGATGTTATTAAGACAATTTTACTGCCTCAAGAAGCGAACTGAATTGAATTACTGCCTCAAGAAGAGAATGAATTACTTGGTGCAACAAACAATGGCTATTAAAATTAAGAAATTCTGGTTTTATTTTTAAATCAAATTAAGATGTTATCATAATACATAAAGCTTTTACGATTATTTTGTGCAGATTATATTCCTAAGATTTCATATGTAAATTAAAGGCGAAAAAAAAAGAAGAAAAAAAAGAAATCCTCTACGTTCCTGTGTAGTCCTATGGAAATAGCGGTGGCATCCATAGCGCTAGGCTTTCTAAAGAAAGCCATTCTAGGTTACGTTAGTAAGTGGCTAAAGAAATATTTTCCAAGTCTTTCTTCCGCCAGTTGCTGAGTTAGTCAATACTTGCCACGGGTAAATAAATGATTTTAACTACCCACAAAAAAAACTGGAGTTTTTAATCGTGCATCTTAAAAATCGACCACAGAACTCACTGTTAAAGGCAATAACGCAAGTGCTATAATGTAAAGCCACGTAATGGCTGTAGCTGTCTGCCGCAACATCGTTCCTGAAAAGTTCCGATTCATTTGAGAGCTTAGGCTCGCTATCAGTGAAGTGATGGACACTGGCTGCACACCATCTTCAAAATGTCACAACTAAGAAGGCTTCACTTACTCCCTTTGGAGAATATATCCTCTGACGCCTTTATATTCATCATTTAGGAAATCCTGTTGGCCTGTGTATTCCCCAAAGGGAACAGGCAGGAACGCACTGGTCGACTGGCAACGGTCTCAGCGTTTGTTATCGTCAGAGTAGTGAGATCTAGCCATCCTTCGATACAGACCTGCTGTCATCTCATGTTTCTAACCAGTATTACTAAGTGACATTGTGAGTTTTATGGTTGAGGGATCAAAAATCCTATTTACACTATCAAACTAGCCCCTCGATGACGATGTGTAAAATAAAACCTATAAAAAATTTCTTCCTTCTTCGATTCATTCAAGCGAAAGTGATTAGTTTCATTTCCAAATATGTATACATAAAATCGAAAAATAAAAACCTTTCTATTTACAGACGATCAATGGGTGCCTAACTTTTATTAAACCCAAGCAGAGGAGGAGGAGACTCCTTTTCCCTGCTTTCGGCTTCACTGTCAAAGAAGTTGCGGGGAGAGGCGAGTTCGGTCTATTCTTTGCCGACTGAGCATTAAATACCACACTAGCCGGTTTTTCCTGCGAGTTCATTAAGGAATCAATCCCTACCACCCAAACATCCCCCACACTAATCTTATCACGAAACTCAACAACTGCTAACTTTCGTTGTACGAAGAAGGATGCTTAATCTCAACAAGTGACTGTCCGCACACACCCCGTGATGGATCACGTCCATTTTCTGGGTGTGCACGTTTCGGAAGACCCAGACAGAAGGGAAGGCAGGGGATGTTTCCTTTTACGCCGCACAATGAGCAACACACCGAGAAAAGGTCCCGTAGTTGGTGCCCCCGAGCAATCACCTTTCAATTCCCACACGAGATGTGCGAAGGAGGAACGAACTGCATCCACCCCAAAGAAGGTGGGCGGACTCGGTCTGTACTGCTAATGACCCCACCCAAGGACAAGCTTCTGACACACCGAAGATTAAGGAGGTACTCCGAAGTCTGACCTTGCAACAGAACGCTAGTTTTGTCACGGCCAAGAATACGTACAAAGCAAACGGAATGTTTTAGAAAACCTCGTTTTGGAAAAGCGGGAGGGGGGAGGAAGAAGTGACTGTCGGAGTTGCACTTAGTACACAAGTAGACATTTGGAAAATCCTAAATAAATTGTCTTGAAAAGAGCGTGTATTCGATGTAAGGTAACATTGATAATCTCACTTTATAAGGGAAAGAAAATTAAAAATATAAACTTAAACAAATCGCGGCCTGCATTACTCGAATAACTTGCCATGCAGATGACTAAGCATTTAACTTCCATCTAATCAACTACAGCGAGAATGACCACTCAAACGGAATGGTTCGATGAGGATGATTTAAACCACGTCAGTGGCCAAGACTATAAAGGCAAGTGCATCATGTCTGTTAATTGGGTTTGTTCTCCAGGAGTTTGCGCATGTTATGGAATGAAAAAACCCAAGCGTCTGGTAGGGAAAGCCATTACCTCGACTTGAAGTTTTGACATTCAATGCCATGAGAGAAATGATGGATTGCACTTCATCATCTCACCGAGGGTAAAGCTTTTAATAGCTATAATTTAATTATTAATATAAAAAAAAGGCTGAACTTCGGTGGGATGAAGTATTTCTATAGATAAAACGGACACAGAGGTAGTCTGCATCCATGAAGTATATTTAAGAATACCCAAAGAATATTACTCAGCAAAAAACATCGTGAATTCGAGGGGCTATCTTCATTGTTCCAAGTAGTCGATATCACCACACTCCTACACCTTGCTGATGTCTGTGCCTCCTGAGTATGTGAATCGAATATCTTCCTGAACATCACCTTTTCCTGTCCTTCCTGTAGAGCAAGAATCTCCAACTGGCACCTGTGAAGTTCTTCAGCGAGGACACTGAGAAGTCTGTTCAATGTATGGAAAGAAAAATTTTACTGGGTCTATAGAAGAAATTTTTTTTTTTTTTCAGAACTCAGCAAAATCTGTCCCCTAATTGCAGACATGGGGAAATAACCTATCTTCCAACTTCTTTCAGGTTAACCAATACTGAAGTCAGGCAATGCTTCCGGAAGCAGTGGAGCCTAGGTACCTGCAATGACCTCTGTACCTACCAGCTGATATCCTGTAAATCAGTGTACCTGAGTTGGCAGCCGAAAGAGAGGGACACAGCAGTGGTTTTTCTCTTTCGCAAAGGCCAGGCCTATCAGTGCAACAACGTTTATTCCGTATCAAATCCAGTCAGTTAAAATAGTCGTCAGATTCCTGAAGTTGAATACTCCTCAGCAAACTATACAGTACCCTACTGAGAAGTGTTCACTTCTCTCCCAGATTGGCAATACTCAGTCACTATAGGATATGTCAAATTTAGAAACAGAGAAAGCTTGCAGAAAAGAGATTAGATTGATTTGAAGGCTTAATTAGAAATAAAATAGTTAATCGAAGAATGGAGACTGCAGATATGACAGCTGTGGAAAAAAAATTAGGGGAGTCGAAGAATGGCATCATTGGAAGAATCATTTAAAAATGAAGATACGGCGAGCGTTTCTGTTTACGACCCTTCTATTTAAGCTGCTAATGAAAAGGGAAAAAAAAATTAAAATAAAGGACATTTTTCTAGGGAAATGAAAAGGGTACATTCCACAGAAATCGAGGATTCAGAGGTTTCCCCCACACACGCACGCACTCCTAGCTTTCACTCAACCACTCAGTGAACTCTGAGTGTGATTGAGTGCACTGTTATAAAACATTGTAAAAAAAAAAAAAAAAATGGAAAGATGGCCAGTAGCAGTGAAAGCCCTAACAAACATGACAATAACAAAGTTCGTAAGTTTGAAGGGGAAAACAAACGAAAGTTATACGTTAAGTATGCAGGTTGGTGAAGGAAGACACAATGTATGTAGAGCTCTGGACTTGGCCAATTCCAATCTTCCAATCATAAAAGAATTTTAAGAAAATCAGAATTCCCTTGAATCAGCTCATGCTAGCGCCTGCAAGATGGAAAACTTTTGTGTTATACGACGAACAACACAACATCCCTGTAACTCGGACGTTAATTACGGGTAAAGCCGTTTGCTCGATAAACTAAGAATAAGGAAGCAGTGAACCCGAAAATAGGAAATGGTTTCGAAAGAACAAACCAAAATTCACAAAGTTAAGGAAAAGGAAGCTGCAAGCGCTGGCGGGGGTGGGAGGGAGGGGGGGAGGCAAGAATTCCCAGGCATTTCAAATACGTTGTGGAAGACTGCGAATATCATCACATACTATTTTCTATTTAATTTCCTGTGCTAAATGGACGGGGGAACCTGATAACAACGTATACTGAGGATATTAAAAATGAATCGAAGATGTAAGGTCGTTAAAACTGAATGAGACGCGAAAGATTAACAAGTGTTTGCAAAAAGCAACAGGAAGGAATAAAAGATCCAGAACTGGACTAAAGATATTCGTTGGGGGGGGTGCAATTAACAGCTGGTTAAATCACAGATCAATTATTCGGAAGAAAGCTTTGATAGGAAACTAATTTACACATTTTGAGGGCATGCACTACGCACAGTCGGATCAAAATGTAAGAAGAAAAGAAAAAAAATAGCAAACATCCGCCGGTCCCCATCGGAAACACTAATTTCGTCCTGTTATTCCACTGTATTACCTAGTTATCAAAAATAAAAATCATAAAAACACATTTAAGAGCGTAAACTAGCCGTGAGAAAGTTTGCTCAATGACAGCGCTGGCTTTAATTAAGCAAAAGGTTACTTTAATGACATCGTTTTGAATCTCTACAATTGGAGCAATACCAAAATAGCCACAACAGTACCACTTTAAAACAAACGTTGCAAAACTGCAGCCAACACTGATACTAGGCTCGCTTTTTTTCTTTTATGAGAATTTTGTAAGTCGGTAGTAAACTAAATGGAATCAGCTGGAGGTGAGATTTTAGTGATGTTTCAATGGTGGTAGGGGCGACTAGTCTGTGAAACCTCACTTTGCAGTCGCCCCGAGCGTTTAAAAAGGTCAAATGAAAAACAAATAAAATCACCGAGGCGTCAAAAGTTGCAAAAGGATTAAAATGTAATTCTTATTCATCTTTATTTTCTAATAATAATTTATTTAACAAAATTAATGCATTTTTTGATTTTTTTTATCAAGTTGGGATGAATCATAAAGAGTGGCTTTATGATTTATGGCAACGTTTCTGATATCTAAATATCAGAAACGTTGAGTGGATGGACAAACTGAATTTTAAAATAATTAAAAATATTAAAATTATTTTTTAAATAAATGTCTGTCATTTTTATTTAAAAAATCTTCGGCTTCGACTATTATAGACTTGGGGGGGGGGGGCGGAACCAAATGCCGGTAGCTCCTTGAGGATTATCTGTGAACAACAAACTATCTCGTTCCTGAATGACTGCTAAATATTACAGCTTAAAATGATTCTGTTTCCAAGTGTTCTTCACTGACCGATGAAAACCTGGAAACATTTGATGTTTATTCAGCAATGATAACTACAATGAGGTCATTCAACACAAATTCCGTCGATATATTTACACCTAACCTTGCTTACGATACTGACCTGCATTATCAAAATACTGCTGTTACCGTTTGATTTTAAACTAAAAATCAGAATTGTATTCCAGTCAAGGTTCAAATTGAACAATGCCCTAAAAAAATGTAAAATTCTCTAGTGTTATCACAACCATATAACCTAGAAATATGCAACTAAATATCTCGCAAAAATGAACGAAATTAATGTATATTTATAATGTAAATGTTATTCATTGAATAAAATAGGATATTTTTCTAAAATGAAAGGCGAACTGCTTTTCTTTCCGTTTTACATTAAAAGATTGTTCCCTAAAGTCAAATAGAAACACTACCTCATTTTGTTGAATAAAAATCATGTCGGCTCAATTTTCACGATCATCGAAACTAGGCTTAGAATTACTTTGCCTGCATCAAGTGCGAACAATTCAATTACAATGCATTTATTCATTCATTCACCATTAATTTTCTTGCGATGTTTTATTAAACAAACTAGCTTGTCATTAGAGATGTAAATGAGCCCTTTGTGATTCAACTATAGCCGTTATTTGAGTCGATAAATATTCACTGGCCGACAAATTTTAAACGAGAAAAAAAAATAGTACTAAATTAATATTCTATAAAGTGCAAATGTCTTCTATTGCCAAAGATTGAAGTAGGTCAAACTCTAAAGCGCCGACTTACCGCTCACACGTTAGCATTTACGTAATCACATTGATTCGACAAGCTCTCAAATTTCCGACGAGCTGAAAATCTCACTTTATTTCTGATGTTAAAAAATAATAATAAAATAGTAAATTAACTGACATACCCTGATTTCAAATGTCATAATTAGTCAGAAAGAACTACTTCTGAAGCAGACGACAATTTTAATAAGAGAACGGATAGTGTATTAATGCGCGTTGTAACATTTCTCATGTTTTCAGCTAGGTGGCGGGTTCTTTTCTTCTGACCACAATGACTGTTTCGAAAAATGCCTTTAATTAAAATTATTTCCAGTATATCTGATTCCTAATACGTAGAGACGCGCAACTCACTCGCTCTCAGAAACGCATTTAACTGCAGGTGAGATATTTACGCGAGCAACTGTTCAAGGAATGAACGACGTACACAAAGGCTTACTTCAAATAATAATAATAAATAAAAAAAAAAAAGCGTTACTTTAATGGGTTAAAGTGTCTCATTAGCGCTGATTAATTGTTTTTTTTTCTCCTCTCTCGGGCGAAGTGAGTCATGTTCTTAAAATAATTCACTATCCTCAGGGATCAGAGGAAAATTGCATTTTATACTGCTGAATAAAATGCATTCTGTGCTTCAGTTTATCTCAAAAACTTCTACCTGAGTAGTTTTTTTTTTTTTTTTTTTTTTTTAAACACCTCTCAAAGGTGGAAAAGCGACATCTGGGTTTCAAAAGATAAGACTTCGATAAACATTCGGCTGCATATATTTTCCTGCTTGTAGACTGCAAGTGTGTGTGCGCGCGATGACTAATTCTTTTGAAAGCGAGGTAAAATATAGTTTGAATAATAACGAAAAGCGCCTTTATACAAAAAACAGAAATTAGACGCTAGCTAACCCACACGCTCCGATTAATGTCCGAGTTGTCAGCACCAGAATTTCCATAATATAGCAGTAATAATTATAATTAATTTTATGTTTTGTCGTTAAAGAAATTACAACATTCTCGAAATTTATGTTCGTATGCAATAATGTGATGTTTTTCCGTGACCTAATTAAATTTTGATTTTTTTCCTTTTTAGCATCTAAACCGATCTTTTATGTACGTTGTTCCTGTTCCTCCCTGTCGTTCATCATAAGGGGCACTTCCAAACATGGTTACTCGGGGGTGTTCAATGATCTACCCACTCACTTTTGTAAATGCTAGCATATAAAAGATAAGAGTTTCAGTGCAACATTTCACGAAAGTTGATAAAAAGAAAGGTTAAAGTTTATTTTAATAACCTAGTATTGAACCCGATTTTTTTATTTAACTCTCGTTTTTACACATAGAAAAGTACAGGGTGGCCATAAATAACTTTCCCCTCTTTGGAGGCATCTGTAATCTAAAATTTATATCGAGACTTTTAAAGACATGGGGAGATGAATTCCGCGAGAAAAAATTAGTTCCGAAAGTCCGATAGGTGAAATTTTGGCGCTGGCGGAGCCGAAATCAGTTAAATATTTGCAGTAAACGCAGGTAAAAAGGATTATGTAAATTTTACTGTGCGTACGTGACAGCAGCGCCACCAATTCCACTTAAAAAGGGATTGGGAACGTTCAGGCAGTTATTCGAATGACTGACGAATTGTGCTCAATATGCGTCCTACCTTGCCTCAGCATGCTTTACTTGTTAAGTTGCTTTCCAATGGCGTCATTTCAAGACATGCAAGTTGGCATTCCCAACTGGCATGTCTTGAAAGAGAATATAAAACGGGCTGTTATGAACATCCAATCCGACACCTTACGCTCAGCTGTAGAGCATGTCGCACACCGGATGCAATTTGTTGTACACAAGAACGGTCAGCACATTGAAAATCGTGTATCTGGTTCAGGGGACGCTGATTCTGATGAAGAAAACATTATTTCCTGTGAGTTCAATCACTACATTAATTTCTGTGTCTCTCGCAAGTTGTTGTTTTAGTTGAATTATTATTATTCTTATTATCATTGTAACGTGCCACATATCCAGCTGGAATGAGTGACGCGGCTGTCGCTTACACCGTTGTAATGTTATTATTCCATTTTATCTGCCTTTAATGTAATTATCCGCTTGCTTTCGGTTCTGCCAGCGCCAAAATTTCCCCTATTGGCGAGTTTTGGTACTAAATCTTTTTTTTCGCGGAAATCATCTCCCCATGCCTTCAAAAGTCTCAATATAAAATTTGGTCTGATTCCGTTTATTGGTTCTTGCTACAGATGCCTCCAAAGAGGAAAAGTAATTTTATGGCCACCCTGTACAAGTGGAAGAATGAAACAATCAAACATTACAAAGTACTGACCCGACTGCAGCTAAGAAAGCAAAAACTAAAAATGCTGTAAAGGCAGTAACAATCACAGATTAACCACTAATGGCTCGTGAGTTTAAAAAAAAAAAAAAAAAATAGGTAATTTCTTCACATTGACTGTTTTCGTTGTTGTTGAGGAAAGGCTTGAGAAACAAAAAAGAAATGTGTTGCAATTTTTTATACGAAAACCAACACCACCTTTGCGAAATCTGCAATGTTTTCCTCTTCCAGTGCTAATTTGATACTTTTCGTTCTTTATTTTATTGGTCATTCTAAAGATCTCCAATTTAGAGATAGTTTTATGTTGTCATTGACGATTACTAAGTTTATTTATCGTGCATTTTCTATGTAGGGAGAAAAACTCTTTTCAACAAAGATCTGCATCGGACCACAAGATAAGTATTAGTCAAAACTCGATCGCAGAATTTTCCAGATCATCTCTTCAAAAGGAAAGATCCCTGCTTATCCTAATCTCCATTCCATGATTTATTCTGGGTATCTCAGAGTAAACAATTTGTCGGTTTTCGCTGTGGTTCTCGGAGGCAAAACCATAGCGAAATCTATAGAATGTGTTTCGAATAACGAGGTTACATTAATTTCATCCCTGTTCAAGAGACCAAACACTTTTTCAAGCCAATTCAAAGAAGGCTGCCGTTTTCGCATAGGGCGATAAAATTCATCTATCGCATAATAAAAAAGACTCTCCCAAATATCCATGCCATTACCAGGAACTCGAATCCACGGCCAACTGATTGGAATTCTATCCACTCGGTCAACCAGAAGTAAGAATTAGTGCTTGAGCGCTTAGCAAACTTTCTCCTCCGCCATAACTCGGGGATTTTTTTTTTCACCCTCTTCAATATTTCTAATGTTGCTTTTGGAATTAAGTCGGTAGCATCTAAGGCTATGAAGGTAGTGAACCCATATTTTCAGGAAAATCTTCCACCTGTGAGACCAGCTAACTCAAGCTGAAAAAAAAAATTATAAAAATTCTTTGATTTCAGACAGGATTCAAACCCAGGTCTTTCCAATAGAAGTAGCGTCGTCCATACCGATTGAGCTGACTTAATTCTTCTAAAATTAGCAAACAAATCGGCGTTATAACAATTATGTTCATTAACCGCCCCAAGAGCTCGTGAAAAAATAGCGTATTCTTCAAGTTTCATCAGAGAGAACAAGCAGGTTTCTAATTTACAGTCTCCAGGACAAAACAATGTCAAAGGCTTACCTTTTAAAAGATTACCGTGGCGATATCGGTGTAGCCACCCTCGGGATAGGTTAAAAATCCGTTTAACGCACGACAAATAAACAGATGACCTATTTAGTAGCATCCGCAACACGGCACCTCCTCTTCCAGAGAGTATGCGAGAATAATAATAGCGGTACACAAACCATTTCCATTACTTTCGGCGAATGCAAAAATAAAATAAAAAAAATAAATAAAGGCGACATCCGGTAATTTCATTTTCGTTGCATGTCTTTTCGGATCAGCGGATGACCGATTCCGAGAACGTTCCGGCCATCCCCGGCTCCATCGCGGTCACTTGGCGAGGCAATAACCTCTACCTGCTTTGGTGTAAGTCTGGGAAAGAGAGAGAGAGAGAGAGAGAGAGATTCCCATTTTCAAGTGCTTTTCCACGCACTCAAAAAAAAAAAAAATCCCTTTTTGAAAATACTAATTAGATCCTAAAGAACTGTAGATTTTTGTTTCAATTTTATATTAATAAAAAAATGTATTTAAGAAAAACAAAGTTTGGATGTGTAGTAATTATCATGGCAGGAAGGAAAAAAAATAAACTTTTTTTACTGTAAAAAAGAGAGCCAAAAGGCTTCACTTCGGCGATGCAAAATTATTCGAATGAAGTGGATGTTGAATCCAACATTATTTCAAAGCCGAATAGAGAAACTACAAGAGTTTCGTGCCGAATAGAGAAACTATAAAAGTTTCGGCGGATCGAAGCGTAAGCAAACCTTTCATGACAGGGGAACTCGTAGTAATGGGAAATACTTACGAGAAATACTAAGGATAGTGATCAGAGCTTGCTCCACCTTTACTACGAGTTGCCCCTGTCATGAAAGGTTTGCTTAAGCTTCGATCCGCCGAAACTTTTATAGTTTCTCTATTCGGCACGAAACTCTTGTAGTTTCTCTATTCGGCTTTGAAATAATGTTGGATTCGATATCCACTTAATTCGAATAAACTTTTTTTTTGTCTCCTTCGATCTGTTTCTTCTGGGGTCACATTTAGAGGGCTGCATATGTCTTTTTTTTTTTTAATCCATAATTCTACAGTACACTTAAATTTCTTATCCTACGATTACATAACTGTTTGGAGGATGATGCACCGACACTCGAATAACAGTTTACCGTGCGGAGTAAAGATAATTACAGCAACATGAAAGATACAGTTGTTTTAACCTTTTTAAACAAAGGAAATTTTCCAAACCACAATGACACAGGAATAGAATATATATATATATACATCCATTATGAAGAATGTCTGTCGAATATAAATTCTGGTAAACGCAAAATGAACAAATGGAAAGAATAAAACTGCATAAATAGTGAGAAATTACTAAACGTGATTGGATGCTGAAACAAAAGGACGTTTGCATAGAAATCACGGTCCCCTTTTAATGCAAACTGTGGTACTTCTGACCTTAGTTGCAAGGGCCTAAATACCAATCGATATTTTTCCTATAGTAATGACCCACTTCATCTTGGACAGTGAATATTATTATACTGTTTGTATGAATGTTTCTGGATGAATGAGATATCACAAATATTCATGCCGCGGTGGAATTCAAACCCGCAGCCTGGAGAGCAGATACGCCAAGCACTCGGCCAACTACAGTCATGGTAATATCTCTTGGAATTATGCCAAGTGGTATTACAATCACGAGACATTTGTCTTCATTTTTGTAACTTCTCGCTGAAAACAGTGCTACGCACTACGGTCCGACATGCAACACGACCCAAAGCCCCAAACAATGTCTTGCGCTATCCAACTCCAGACCAGGTGATTCCAGATGTCAAAGTCCTCTGCCACCGGTCACAAAAAGAGTATCTTGAAATTAGCCTGAGAGATCCAGGTTCGAATCCCGTCTGTGACTTGAGGAACCTATATTTGGTGTTTTCAAATGGCGAGTTAGCCGGTCTCACATGGGATTGAGGGGTTTTCTCTCCCGGAAACTAGGTTTTTTTTTCGTTCCTCAAAACAGGCCAATCGATCCCGTGACATAAATAGAGAAATGGAAAGTCGGCTGCATTAGTTGCCTAACACCCCTGCTTAGGAGACGCAACCCGTCTTCGAAGGACGAGAACCTGGAAACAAAGTATTACTGCATACATTTTTATTCCTTGCTTTGTTTTATCTTATTTTTTGTACAGAAGGGTGCGATGCGAGCACCACCTCGACTACCTAAGGCCTTATTGACTTACTCAATATCCAGCCACTGTAAAAATCGCTTTACAGCTTCCTTTCAAGTTTTTGATGGATTTATGATCTCATCCACACCACGAAAGCCTGCTGTCAGTTCTAATACCCAAAGTATTGATATGTATTGCATTATGATCAATATAAATATTAATAATTATATGAGCATATCAATATAAGTATTGATACGATCGCATTCCTGCTGGGATATTTTCTACCGCTGTTTATTTCATCGAATAATTTTCCACATTATTTAATTACCACACAAATTTCTGACAAATATATCTTCGGGTTTTTTCTGTCACCTTTAATCATCCGAACTATTTTGTGATAATATTTTATCCATTTCTAAACTTGTAGGTTGTAGAATGCCTTGCCACATTCGTGATATTTATTCTTCTCTAATCTTTCCCATACTTGTTAGCTAAATTTTCACATAACTTTCCGATATTTTTCTCTAACTATGCTGCGTATAGAAAAGCTTTAGTTATGCTTTAGGAGTCGAATGTATTTCATTTATGGAGTATACTTTTCTTTAAATATTAAACATGAAAAAATATTATCGATAAAATTATACAGTTTAGTATAATTCAAAATTACTATAATAAATGTCTTTAATTGTGATGTCCAAATATTTAAAGAGAGACGGAGTAAACACGATAAGCACTACGAACACTCTACTACTGGCGCAAACTGCATATAAACAACAGTGGAACTGCGCGACGGACAGTGCCGCATTACGCTAATAGCTTGCATCTCACTATGACGTGCATACGCTTGCGCGCGTAGCAATATGACACTGGTAAACACAGTGCTGCTAGCGCCCTCCTAAGTGCTACAAGATGCATTTTTATTATTTTTTATACAAATTCTATAGGATTGTTGATGTGATGATAAAATTAAATATTACAAGCAAATATAAATAAATTGATAAATATATTTATATATCGAGAAAATGGGGTGCTGCAGTTCCGCAGTGCCCATGCACGAGCCGCCCATGTTTATCATATGAATTTATTATTATAGCTATTACATGTTAATAAGAAATTAGTAAATTAAAATAAAAATCACTGTAATTTTTAAAATCTTTATTATAGTCTATTTAGACAATTTGTCGTGGTGCGAGACCAGAGACCTTATTTCTAACCTCTTGAAGCTTTAAAAAAAAAAATCTAAGTTTGTCCTTAAATAGGGTTTTGGGATTATCTTGCCTTCATTCCACCCATGCACTCAATGTCAGATAGGTTTACAACGTTTGGTGGATGAGATTCATAGAAGAAAGGCATTGATATTGATTTAAAAAAATTAAAAACTTTCACGATCATTTTAAGTATTATTGTAGTGCGAGCCGCCTATGTAATATAGTCGACATAATCAAAAACTTGAAATACGTTATCGTCTGCTAGCAATGAATCTCACATCGTAACGATTTCGCTGTTTGTATTGTCAAAGCCAAGGCAATGTTTAAGACTGCACCTGCTACCGGAAAAAGGAATCGTACTCGAAGAATTCGTGTACGTAGCAATAGGTGACCTTGGACACTAAACTGCTGAAGTCGGCAACTATTATAATACTCAGCAGCTTGTGACAACCCCAAGTGTTAAGAGATAAACAATAAAAACGTCACCCACACATAAATTAATACTATGTCAGTTATGATTACGCCGAACGCGGACCATGACACCACAATATTTCTCTCTACCCCCCCCCCAGGGAATAATTACCGTGCTCCAAGCGAACAGGAACCACTCGACACGAAATCAGTAGCTTTCAACGATCACGACTGGAATTTGTAGCTGCTGCATGACGTTTTTCACACTCGCTGTAATGTGACGCACGCAAGTTAAATTATTTCGTGACTCATCACAAAGCACTCGATTTTAAACAAGGACGGAACTGTAGTGCGTATCATCGCAACCACTGCATCGTAAATATGAAGAAGTTAGTGCACATAAGAATCGCAACGCAACGAATCCAACAGCTTCAAACAGAACTAGACAAACATCGCGCGAGCACTTCATCGTCTGCCAAAAATGCGCACTGCAGAAAAAATACGCTGTTTTTAGCTGAATTATTGTTTCAAACGTGAAGTGGTAATTTATACAATGACTGATTTACTATCAATTATAATCACTGTTAAAAAACATGAAACATCAAAAACAGCAAAACTAGAATTTTTATTAATCATGAATTAGAAACTGCTAATGTTAACAACAAAAATCAAGCAACTATTTTATCTTTATAAATAGCACTAGTGTCATATCGAATTATTCGAAATCTAACAGATTCAAACCAATTAGGGCTTTTTTCATGCTTTAAAAATGTACCGCATAATACATTATATACTGTATATATATTTTTTTCTCTCTCTCTCTCACAGTGATGATGTTTTAACCATCAAAATACTTAGGCATTCTCACGTTCCGCGCAGGCTGAGGATCTCAAAATAATGTTTTATTTTTATTAAAATTTTTATTATTATTAACCGGTCTGGGTAGTGACCTTCTCTCATAATGTAGAACAGAATACATCTCCTACGAGCTGTTTTACATTATGGAAAAATACTAAAGACAGTGATCGGGGCTTACTCCACCTTTATTACGAGTTGCCCTAGCATTGTACCAGGTGTGTGTTGGCTTACGCTTGGACTCGCCGAGCTTTATATAGTTTTCTATATTCGGCATGAAACGCTTAGATTCATGCCGAATAAGAAACTCTTATTCCTATAAGAGTTTCTTGTTCGGCTAAGAAATAATGTGGTATTCAATATCCACTTAATTTTGAATAATGTTTTATTATTATTATATTTATTTATTTATTTTTGAGACCATCATCCACCTTTACTTTTTTCAATGACGAAAATCGTCAACCTTTAATTAGATAAATCTTCGCTTTTGTGAAGAAGTCGAAGGCTGGCAGTTTGTATTGTTCCGGTGGGTACAGAAGGTGACTATCGATCTTAATCAACTGACGGCACATGTCACTTCTTTGTTTTCTACTTCGTGATTACGTTTTAGGTAAGAAACGTGCGCAGACAATACACGGAGCTTGACTTTTATATAAAACATTCAACAATAATAGCTCGTGGATACTGCCATCCACTAGCAGGCATCACATCGCGTCCCCTCCCAAATTTTAGACGCATGAACGATTTTTTTTTCTTTTTTCCCACCGTACTGTATATGACTATATATACAGAGTACACATGACCACAGATCGGAGATTAATGAAACCGGGTTAACTTGATACTGTCGGATATTTACAAGAAAAAAAAAAGTACTGCTAATTGATAGGGTCCTTTGAATAATTGCGCATCTCTCACAGCATCATGCTAATCTCCGTCAAAATAATAAAAATACAGAAAAAGCTGGCTCAGTTAGAGCGATTGTGTGAAATAATACTATTTCCCGCTTTAAGCGAATGATTAATCAGTTAACGCGATTTTTTACATTATGCGAATTTTTTTTTGTCGCCAATCTGCAGCGAGTGGCCGGCGACACTCGGCAGTTGACTCAAAGCCATCTTCGCAAGCGAACATGCAAACTCTTGCGCAATCATTTTCCTTCGTTTTGCTTTAATTTAGATACCTATAAGGCTTTATTACATTCAACCCCTGGTATGAAAAGAGAAAGACTGATAAAGAAAGCGGCAGAAATAAAACGGGAAGTAAAGTAATTATGTTAGAGGAAAAGCTGAAAAACTTGCTTGATTCCCATGCAGAACAGTTGAAGCGAGAATGATCTCCAACTAGAAGAATAAAGTGCATATAAAGAAGATGAGGAAGAGGAGTGCGAACAAGAAGAGAATGTTACGACTAGAAGTTAACTGCAAAAGAACTGGAGCATGCTAAGGAAATTTTGTTTGATGCTAATCTTGATATGGAACGAAGCTTCGAAGTCCGCAGAAATCTTGGTAAAGCGATCGCCAGCTATCGCAAATTGCATGACAAGATGAAAAAGTCGACCACGATTCAAAACATCTTTAATTTTTTTTTTTTTTGTAAAAAAAGTAGCTCAATCAAATGTTTAAGACATCAAATAAAAATTTAAGCAATTGATTTTTATTAATTGATGATTTTATTCCTTTAATATAGCTTATACATCCCCCCCCAAAAATTTATGCTAACTGATGAATGAATTATAATTATTCCTATTGTTTGTTGTATTCGCTTAGCGCGCATTAATTACTCGCGTTAAGCGAGGTTTTCCTGTATGGACAATGCAACTCTGATTAATATGAAATTACCCGCTATTGTACATACAATTCGAAGAACGGCTTACCAGACAGACGCTGATGCTACGATATTAAACTAAGACCATTGGAAAAGAAAAAAAAATCACCACAATTACGTTTCTATTGCCCAAACAATTTGAAACCATATTTTTTTTTGTTGTTGTCAGTGGACATTTTTAATGGAAAACTTACAAAAAAAAAGTGTACACACACAAAAAAAAAAGAATTCAGTTGTGATAATGTGCTGTACAAAAATGTACAGAATTGTTCGCAAACGAACCCAAGTTGAATACAAAATTGTCCATTCTCCACTACACCTCTGGGAGTAAACACCCAGAGGTGTCTTCAACTCGTGCATTGTTCAACAAACCCCTTTGTGAGACCGGACACACATTTGTTATGCCAAGCTGTTTAGAACGGCTTCCTTGCGCCCAAAGGGCTGAGCTTTTAATAAAAATGTACGAACACATCTAAAACTTGCTGTTGCGTTATTTATATAATTCAAAATGTGTTAAAATTAATTGTAAAAACTAAACGCATTCAATAAATATATAAAGCAGTCTTTTGTACTTCACACAAGTCGTCTAATTCTGGTGAGAATTTGAAAGCAGGGGGGGGGGATTAAATCCCCCCACAATCAAGATCCTAAAAAAACAGCGACCGATAAACACGTGAAGTTCCTTCGTTGCTCTTCTAAGGCAACGAAGTATTAACGTCACTCCGTTTTGAGACGTTAATTGCGATTATGTCCGCCAATTTGTATCGGTGAACACCGAAATGGAAGCAACGTACCTTGTAAAACAAGGTTATGTTTCTACGCAAGGAACGAGCGCCTCCAACGGCTTCTTATTAATGAGTTTCTCCAAACAGCCAATTACTGTTTAAAACCCTAATTTAGCTTAACGGTTTTGAACGCGACTTTTCAGAGATGCGTCGGTTAAAAAAAAAAAGTGTTTCTAAGAGTGCCCCGAGGCATAGAAAACCCTCTCGAGCAGACTGCCTGCCGCGAAAGGTCTAAAAGGAGCCTAATACTTGTTTTGTAGGCAATCCCATTAATGGCCTACGAAAGAAATAAAGCACGTCATTAAGACCTCGTACCAATTTACAGATGGTCATGCACCGCCGGTTCCGCGTCGGCCCATTGGTCACAGTGTCAGGGAACCGCCGGAGACAAAGCGTAAACGATCCCCCGTTTTCCCAACATCGGCAACAATAGCTACGGCGCATCCGAGAAATAAACAACCCGTTTGCGCTGCCGAAAAATGCCTTCCTTCCCACGTGGCAACAAACTTCACCTGCATGCAACCTCGTTCCACCAGCCCGGACGGATCGCACGACGCCCATCTCCCGAGCTGACAGCTACTGGCGCGTTAGCGGCCCTCAACACACTCGCGTGACAAGAAGCAGGCTTCCAAGATTACTTGCGGAGGCGATAAAAACTTTATTTTCTTAAATGAAATTTATTCCCGACTGCATAAGCACGGTCGTATCGCTTCGATATCCCCCGAATGCCACATCATTGAAATCGCACTTTGTGCTGGGATGAGAGTGGAAAGAATCGGTCGTAAATTTACGTTTCCTCCTGGTTCTGGCTGATTTCCTAGGCTCGGTTCGCAATTAACGATTATAGCTTTCAATATAAACACGGCATCCCTAATAGAAAAACACCCGTAAACGAGAGCTTACACGAATTATAGCAGACTGATAACAACGTACGTGTTGTCTATAAAGGAAACTGCAAAATAACAACACTTAGACTTGACAAGCACCTACGCAAAAAAAAAAAAAATAAATAAATAAATAAAAATAAATATATATATATATACTGTATATATATATATATCCAATAAGGGAGAGGGATCTTGTAGTGCTCCGAAATGCAAAGATATTATTATTAAGGGATAAACCTCCAGGGAGTCAGATTCTCATCGAGGGAGGCCCATACTGCACACACCAGTTATCATACTTGAATTTATTCACACCGCTTGCACAACATCCAATGGCAATCCATTCCAATCACGCACCACCCTCTGAAAGAAAGATCTAGCCCTCACCCCTTTCTTAGTAGCCTTCATTCTCAGCTTCCAAGGATACCCTTTTGTAAATCTCAACCATCTTCTGTTTGCTGGTGGCTGCAGTATACAAATTCTCAATCTGTCTTCAGTATTCCACAATCCTGATCTCATTTTTAACACATTCCCCTTTGTACTCTCTCTCTCTCTCTCTCTCTCCAATATATCAGAATCACAACGGAAACCAGACCTGCGCACAGTAGTCCAAGTAGGTCTTATCAAGGCCTTGTAAAGATCAGTGGCGGCTCACACATAAGCACTGCAGCACCCCAAGGAAAAAATGAAAAATTTAAATTTTGTTTGTGTTTATAAATAATAACAATGCTCACAACATTACTGTATATAAATGCAATATAACGTGTTAAAGGTCACAGCTTATGTTTTGACATTGATTGAATAGTTAATCATTGGAATTGTTCGATTAACGCTTTAGATTACGAAACAAATGCACTGCGACCTAACGCCGATATTCGTTTGCCCTTGTCATTGCACGTTGCATCATTCCCAACTGTAACTGCTCACGCGGCAGTGTATTTTTAGTATGCTTCCGCGCCTTATTTCTGTGAGATATGAAACGTTTATTATTGGCGCGTGTTCGTGGTGAACTTTTTTTTGTAAATCTTATTTTATTTTGTTAAAATAACATATACAGTAATTATTTATTTATTATAGATACAAGGCTGGATTATGACGAGGGTCATTGTTGAAAATGTGAAAAGAATAATATTTTTTCAGTTATCGTTACACGAAACAAATGCACTGCGATCTAACGCCAATATTCGTTTGCGCTTGTCATTGCCATTGATACGAAACTTTTATTATTGGTGTTTGTTCGTGGTGAGGATGAAATATTTTTAATAAAGCAATTTTTAATATGTAAATTTATTTATTAATAAATTCGTTACTGATTACAATTTTTTTTTTTTTTTTTTTGTATATGCAGCACCCCCACTTAAAATTTTCACCGGCCGCCACTGGTAAAGAGGCAAAATAACATCCTTATCTTTACATGTGAATGTTCGTTTCAGCATTGCAACAATCTTTTGAGTTGTATTTGCAATCCTTGCCAGATGGCCTCTGAACTTCAACTTCCTATGTATTAACACTCCAAGATCCCTGGCCTCATCAGTTTCTTCTATCCTAATCCCACCGATATAATACGACATTGGATATCTAATCATGCCGAAGTGCATGGCTTTATATTTACTGACATTGAATCAAATGTCAAAAAAAACTAAATCAAAACTACAACACGACCGAAGCGCATTTACTTGCCGAAAAGGTGAATGTAAAGGAAGTGGCCTCTTCAAAATGCAACAAATACGTCATTAAAATCTTCGACGCCATTAGCCGAATATGAAACCACCTTAAAGCAGTTCAGCGACCCGAGAAATATGAAGAGTCGCGTGTCATTGACAGGTACGTTGCGATGTGCCATTTCGCTCAAAATTCTGCGTCAAAGAGAAAATCACAGAATGTTTAGATTAATAACTAAGAACATAACAATGAACTAGAAGATGGCGTTGTATTGCGGATGATAAATCGCATTATTCACCCAAAATTATAATTTACGCAAAAATACATTCAAATGCTCGCGATTTTGTACTTAATCGATTCATGATAACTGCTCATGGTGTATCTGCACAACTATTACACAGCAGGGCTGCTGGCAAAAGGGTTGTCCAATTAACACGTGACCATTTCTAGTGTAAGTCAAAACCTGTGAACGTGTGTAGGCCCCGACTTTCCTCCTTTCTACCCACGCTGCACCGATAAAATCAGTCTCGGCAGTAGAGCCACACCCCGTAGATCAATAACACCAGATAAACGCATTTAAAAAAGGTATGAGCAATTATTTTGTAAATAAAAAAAACAATGCTCACACGGTTGAAGAAAAGGCCGAGATTCACTTTGAAACTTAGGTATGAAAGCATGATGAATTTTTAATAGCCTTTCATGCAATATTAAATACGGGGGGGGTCACAAATATGCTCTAACTAGCACAGAATAATACACATATATTACTGAGATACAAGTATCGCAAATAATTATACGTGTATATCAAATTAATACTATATACATAAAATACCAGGGTGGTCTGAAAAGTTATCGGCCTCGACCATAGATGGCAACACTATCGGCAAGATTTTTTTTTTTTAAGTTGGTACATCTGTCATAAGCATCCATGTGAAATTTCAAGTCATTCTATCAAGTAGTTTGTTTTAGACAGCTGTCTGAAGCAAAAGTGTAGTCTGTCTGTATCCCTTGAAACGGATAAAACTGAGCATCAAAACGGTTATAAAATTCTTTGTAAAAGGAGGTTTAACGCCAAAAGAAATTCATTCGAAGTTCATAAACGTTTATGGGCACTCTTCTCCTTCGTTTTTAACAATTAAGAAATGGGCTGCCGAGTTTAAACGTGGCCGTACCAGCTTTGAAGATGATTCGCGTGAAGGATGTCCAAAAAGTGTCACACCACCAGAAATCGTTGATCAGTGCACAATATGGTATTGGATGACCGGCGAGTCAAAGTCCGTGAAATTGCTGAGACTATAAGTATTTAAAACGTGTAGGATATATTTTGCATGAAGAATTGCAAGTGAAAAAGCTTGATGTGAGCAAGCGCAAGATGGGTGCCGCGCTTGCCCACAGCAGATCAAAAAAGCACTCGCATGAAAATTTCTGAACAGTGCTTGGAGAGTTTTAACAAGAATAAAACTGATTTTGTGCGTCGATTTATTACTATGGATGAGACTTGGTTTCACCATCACACACCAGAATCCAAAGAGCATCAAAATAGTGGACAGAAGCCGGTTGTTCAGCGCCAAAGAAGACAAAGTCGGTTCACATTCCATCAGCAGGAAAGGTCATGGCATCGGTGTTTTGGGATGCTAAAGGCTTTATGTTTATTAATTATCTTGAAAAGGGTAAAATAATAAGCGCGGAATATTATTCCGATCTTTTAACCAGACTTGACGAAAAAATTCGTGAGAAAAGACCCGGTTTGCAGAAGAAAAAAAATCATCTTTCATCAGGACAATGCACCTGCCCACAAAGGTGTTTTGGCAATGGGAAAATTAAGGGATCTGCACTATGAATTGTTGGACCATCCACCCTATTTCCCCAGATTTGAACCCCCCCCCCTTAAACTGCTATCTCTTCCCAAGAAAAAAATCCTCGCTGGTCAGCGTTTTTCTTGGAATCAAGAGGTGATTTCAGCTGCAGACGGGTATTTTGCAGATCTTACTGAGAACCACTAAAGGGACGGGATAATGGTGCTAGAGCATCGTTGGAATAAATGTATTAGTCTTAACGGAGATTATGTTGAAAAATAAAAATAATTTTGAAATTATAAATTCGTTTTACTTTTCAGACCACCCTCGTAAATACGTAAAACATATTTAGGTCGCAAATCGGAATTAAAAGTTGCCTAGCCACCGAAGAAAAAGAGAAGCGCCCTCTACACGATGCTCTAACAGCCATTGGAGACCAACTTAATTTAACAAGCCAAAAAAAGTTTGTTTTTCTTGACCGAAAAATCAAACAGGACGCACGCGAGCACACACAAAACCCGCAGACAGCAAGGGGTTTCAGAATAAATTTGCGATGCCCACACAGCGGAAACCAGGTCGTAGCTAATCCCTTATTTATGAGTCGTGCCGAGTTTTTCTAATTTCCCAAGACGGCGCTCCGCACAAGCCGTGGTCACTCATCTGCTTCCATATCAACCGCTTGTTTGAAGTCTCTTGCGAAAACAGAATAAACGAAGCCAATTAAAGGCTTATATAAAAAGGAAACGGTAATGCATAAACATCTGTCTCCCCCAGCAGACTTATAAAAAAGAGTCAAGGACTTGGTTCAAGAAGGGTGGAGGAAATCTATGGAAAGAGGTCACCAGTCATGACCTGCCGGACACGAGGGTTAGAAGAACTTGTGTTGCATTCCGATCATTCTCTATTTCCTTCTTACTGTTCTTTTTATCGAGTTTCATTCTTTTTTTGTTTTCTACACCGTATAAGTTTTCGGTTAAAGTATCCGAGTAGGTCACACGCACAATCTCCCTGGAGACTAACTGAAAGAGATTTGTTGAATGTTTCTTTATCGTGTCGAAATGAAGTTTAAGGATTCGATGAGATACAATAGAATGATTCGCTAAGCTAAATAGCCAAAACCCGGTTCCATGCAGAAGCAGTTTAACAGTAGAGATCCAGGTGGGACAACAGTTTTTGTTATTGTTGCTAAGATAACCGGGAGGTATATTGTACAAGCGCCAGCAAACTTTAAGTGGTAAAGGGATTATTTAAATATAGTTGACCATTGAACAAAAAGGGGTGGATATAGTCGCCGAACCCCCGCGTTCGAAAATCCGCGTATAACTTTTGACTCCCAAAAACTTAACTACTATTGACCAGATGTGTATGAATGTATTATACACCCTCTGTCCAAAAAGAAACCGAACTTTTCAAAAATAGAAAAAACGAGTGGCGCCACCTGTTGTATCTTTTTGTTGTCGAAAGCGGCAGTCTTCATTAGTGTTGTGTCACGTGTTTATGACATTTGTTTCATTAGAAGCCGAGTTATAGTGCGAAGAGTGACAGTGTGTTTTGACGAACGGTCGGAAAATGAGTTTCAAACAGAGAGCTGCGATTGACTTTTGTGTTAAACTTGGTAAACGTTTTACGGAACCGCATCAAATGCTTCAAAAAAGCATACGGAGATTAATGCATATCCCGTACTCCAGTTTACGAGTGGTTTAAGCGATTTCAAAGTGGTCGTGAGACGCTCGAATACGACGAAAAGTTGGGCCGTCCAAAAACTGACTGGAATGAGTGAAGTAACATCCAAAAAGTGCGTGATTTCATCAAAGAAAACCAGAAATCGTCCGTGAGATTGATTGAAGATGAATTGGGGTTTCCAAAATCAACTGTGCACAACATTTTTACCGAGAGTTTGGGCCTTCGTAAATTGAATTCGCGATTTGTTCCCCACAAGTTGACCGACGACCAAAAAATGTATCGAATTGAACACCGCAAGGACCTCATTAAAACCGCTCGTAAAAAAATTTCCTTGAAACGATCGTTACTGGTGATGAAACGTGGTGTTTTGAGTATGAGCCCGAAACAGAGTGCTGAGTGGAGACCACCAGAAGAGGGGCATCCATCCGAAAAAAAGTCGCTTGGAGAAGTCAAAAGTAAAGACAATGCTGATTTGTTTCTACGATTCCAAGGGCATTATCCACAAAGAATTCGTTCCTCCTGGCGACACAGTCAATGGTGAGTTTTATCTCGAAGTTTTGAAGCGATTGATAGCGATAATCCGTCGCGAACGGCATGAATATCGTGACGACCGACCGTTCGTCAAAACACACTGTCACTATAACTCGAATTGTAATGAAACAAATGTCATAAACCGTTGACACAACGCTAATGAAGGGTGACGCTTTCGACAACAAAAAGATACAACAGGTGGCGCCACTAGTTTCTTCTATTTTCTAAAAGTTTGGTTTCTTTTTGGACAGAGGGTGTATACTATATTCTTACAATATAGTAAGCTAGAGAAAAGAAAATGGTATTACAGAAAATCATAAGGAAGTGAAAATACATTTACAGTAAGGTATTGATCGACAACGTAAGTTTATGTCGTCTGTTTACAAGATGAATCGGTACCTACATCAATAGTGTCTTATATGATACAAAACTCCTAGATGTTATACGTATTACTAACACTAGACATCAAAAATGAAAATAAAAATGTGAAAAAGAAATTCATATTTATTTACAACTTTAATGATTCATGCACTGATAGTGAAGCAATGCGATTGCATCATGGTAGCCTAGTGCAATCGATACGATTGCTTTACTGTAGCCTAACCTATACACCAATGAATGAATCGCCATAAAATTTTTATTTTATTCTCAATAATTAAACAAACTCTAATTAATTAATAACAGTTAATTTTACGCGGTGATGATTTAATACTGCATCATTATGTTTGTTTACATTTCTCTCGACTGCGAATGGCGACTTATAAGGTTTGTAAGTGATTGTGTGCATAAGTTTTGATCAATTTTAACTTTTTATAATTGCTTTACGTATACTTTATGGCAATAAATGATAAAATAGACTGGTATGTACATATATTTTACGAATTCGTGACATTCTTAGCTCTTTGTTAATTATTTTTCGATATTTCTAGGCTACGTGGTTCGCCTGCGAAGTTTTCAAATTGTCGCAAATCTACAAAAAAAATTTCCAATTTTTTGTAAAAAAAATCCGCGTATAAGTGGATCCACGTTGTTCAAGGGTCAACTGTATATTGTAAAGATTATATAGCCATAGGAAAATGCAGATAAGACGAACTATCAATTCGCAGACTACAGTGTTCGTGGTTCAAACTACTGCCGGAGAAATTGCTGAGAATTTAAGTTTTTCGAGGTGTTGTGGAAATTCTGCTGCCTGAAAAACTGAATGGCCTGTTTAGAAGTGATGTCTAGACAAACAAAACTAATAATGCGACTCGTCAACAGTGCGTGTTTGTCGGCTGAATTTATCTATTTTATTCCTAACTAAATGGATTATCCCAGAAAGATATAATTCGGAGTCTATGGTGTCCCATAAATTGATATCTAAAAATAAATTATACAATTTTTTAAGGGATGTCGTAAAATAAATCGCACACACACACATGAAATGATAATTCAAGGCGAAGCCAGTAGAGGAGAAAAGCAAGTGAATAATAGTCAAATTCTTTCTTTTACCATATGCCGCGTCAATAAAAAGTGCTTATATTCTGATGGATTTTCGACGCGATGAATCCTAAATTAAATTATACTCAAAAGATTTAAATGGACAATTTGGTTTACCATTAAACAGATTGAAGTTTACATGCAACCAATTTTAGAAAAAAGCAGTTGGCTCACTGCTGAATCACAAAACACGACTGCGCCTTGCACTGATATGTAAGCACTAATAAAAAGTACTTCAAATGGCCTCGAATAAATAAACAGCAGTACGCGAGTAGGTAGATAAAACGCTTTGAAGGTGTTTGGGCTGTCCATCCCTACTTTCAAATGTGGGTCATTTTATAAACAGATAAAAAAGAAAACGTTTCGAGATGTCCTACTGCAAGAGACCATGGAGAAGCCCTCACCGAATAGTAATCGGTCAGAGACCAAGCCACAGATTCTTGTCCCACTTCGATCCCCACAACCAAAAAGAAAAGGTTTTTGAATCGCATTAATGGGTGCGAGTTACAGCTATGAAATGAAATCGCTACTGAGTCAGCACAGTTGCGATAAAATACATCGATAGCCTATATACAACAGGACAATGTTGTTTATAAATGTTCATGAATTTCTTGCTTGAAGGTTGTTTGCATTTACGCAAACAACCTTCAAGCAAGAAAATTATTAAGCAAATAAAAGTAGAATTACCTAAGAATATTTTGGTGCAGATATATTTTGGATATGCTAGGCACGATGAAAAAGAAAAAAAAAAGAAAAAAAAAACGATAGTAAAAGAAGCAAAAGAATAGGCGTAGAGAAGCCATATTACCAATCCAGTGATATAGTTTAGCCCGAATACGCAATCATCTCACTCACTTCCGAAATCGAGGGGTTTTACTAACAGCTGCTCATCGGATTGCTGGTCGAATCGATAGCTTCAGACAGTCTCGAATTGCAGACCAAAAAATAATTAAAAAAACAAAAAAGCATTAGCAGAGTTTTAATTCACGAAACAAATAACACAGAAACAAAAACACGTGAGTAGATTATTCCTTTCCACAAATCTATTTAGGCCAAAACTATGATTTTATTGCTGGGCGGAGGTATTAAGTTACTATCGAAACCCACAAACTGACCAAACCAACTTGTCATCCTTCATTTCATCTACCGCAGTCTTTCAGAACATTCTCTATGTCGTTTTCCCCAATTCATACAACCTCCAACTCTTCAAGAAACACATTAAGATACCTTTCTTTTCTCTCATCACACACGGGACACTCGTGTTAGAGGTAAAGTACCCTTATTTTTAGAAAGACAAACCGGGACAAAATGGCGATCGATCGGAGATCGACCTCTATGAGATACAATTTTTTTTTCTCCTGCAAATATCGCATATTACCACTTCACGTTCATTGTCAGAAATATATTATCATAAAACCACTTACGATTATCGCTTAGAAGGAAACAAAACTTATTATTTATTAAGTATGGACCTGTTTACTATTTATTTCTTGCGTTTGATACAATTTCCTTATTGTAAAATGTATTCAAGAAGACCTCACTCTTTTTTTTTTTTTTTTATTGGACATTCAAAACAGATCACCTTCAGCCATTTTCTATCCAGTGTTGGACGAAGGCCTTCCCCAAAGTCCTCCATTCAGTCCTATCCTAAATTTTTCTATGCCACTGAGTTCCAGCCATCTCTTTAATCTCGTCCTCCCACCTCTTTTTGTCTTCCTGAAGCTCTTTCCATCGCCGGGATACCATTCTGACATCAATGTGGTCCATTTTTGAGTGATACTTCGTGTAACATGACCAGCCCACTGCCATTTGGTTTTTCTTAATGGCTGTTTTGTCTCTCATCCCAGTCTGAACTCGGACCAAACTATTGTACTTTCTACTTCGAATGGTAATACTAAGCAGTGATCTTTTCATTTTCCTCTGGTAGTCCTGAACTTCTTGGTGAATATTTTTTAATTCAAAGTCCACGTTTCACTTCCATATGTCATGATGGAAGTATAAAACTGTCGAGTATTTTTCTTTTAATGCAGATTGGGATGTTTCCTTTGAGAGTTTCACGGTGTTTTCCAAAATCGGCCCAATTAAGTTAAATCCTACGCATAATTTCCTCTTCGGTCTCCTTCTGTGATCTTGTGTCCTAGGTAAACATAGGAGGTTAGTATATCAATTTTCCGCCGGTGTTCCACGTGTAATAGCTTTTTGGTGAATGTATTTATTATACATTATTTTTGTTGTCTTTTTTTATAGTCAAGAAATATTCAAAAATAGGGATAAAACAGGTTTATTTCGGGACTCCGGAACAAAGTATCCGGAACCGGGACGTATGATCACATTAATTATAAGTCATGCGACCTCTCATGTATGGGATTCATATATTAGTCCTATCAATTATAATTTACCACAGCTCTACAACATTCCTTAACTTAAATAAGGATGTGCCTCACATTACCAAGAATCTAGGAGACATTTTGAGACCGTCAGTGAAACAATGAAAATCTCGTTGATGCGGCCACAGATGGCGCTCGATGGGATTGTGCCTTCCTTTTGAGAGCAGGCAGATCTTTATGCCAATGAATACACCTTAAAAAGACGAAGATTGGCTTTAATTAAATAAAATGTAATTATCCTTAATTCTTCCATTGAAAAGAAAAAACGCATACGGAAATTACTATTAATTAAGTTTCTGTTGACTTCATAAATAAGGGATGATAGTTGAGTTTCCCATCCACGTCTTTACACTCCATTAATGAATCCTGGTGGTCGTTTGATGAACTAATTCAAACGACGAGCAGTAGAATAAATGAATATCCAATTAGCGAGTGACTGAAATTGTATAACCATTAATAATATTTATCCACACGTAGAAGAGGTCTCTGTGAAAAGATAAATTAAGTTTCAACGGAGTGGATTTTCAGAGCGAACCGTTTAGATCACGCCAAACCGACGTATCGAGCTTGAGGCGGTGAAAGTGCTTGCCTTCAATGACTATTTGACGAAAATGAAGAGAGAGTAACGCAACTCGGAAAGATTTCTGTTAATCTGAACACGGAGAAACCATTCGGTGTGTGGACTTTAGATAAATACGGTATTATATGTGATACATTCGATTTACAGCTCGATAAACATCAGCTGTGTCGGGTTAGTGGAAGTAATGAAAATGACGTACACGGCATATACAGATCCGTGAATCCGTAACAAGATCTTTGGGAAGCCGACAAGGTACGATCGAAGCAAGAACGGAGAAGAATACTTCGAATCCTATCTAAAATATGAATGCGCATTATGATAACTCGCACACCTCTGAACAGTATAAATAGCCAAGTTTCTGTAAATCATAACGGTGTTATACTTATTAGTAAAAGGCTTAATGGTTTATTACTACACAAGTAAAAATAAAATAAAATACTTAAGTATAAAGAGCTAATAAGCTTCATTTCGGCAATGAAAACATTACTTAAATTAAGGGGATATTAAATCCCACATAGTTTTAAAACCGAATAAGAAACTCAAAGATATGAATCAGAGAGTTTCTTGCCGAATATAGTAAACTATAAAGTATCGACGAACACTAGCGTTAGCAAATGCAAGTGATCCTAGTACGTAGTACAATACCGGACGACTCGTTGCAAAGGTGGGGGAAGTTCAGATCGCTATTCTTAGGTATTTTCCATAATGTAAAAACACATTTCCTAGGAAATGTATGCTGTTATTACATTATGGGGGAGGTCACTACCCAGACCGGTTTCCTCCATAATGTAATAACAGCATACATTTCCTAGAAAATGTGTTTTTACATTATGGAAAATACCTAAGAATAGCGATCTGAACTTCCCCCACCTTTGCAACGAGTCGTCCGGTATTGTACTACGTACTAGGATCACTTGCATTGGCTAACGCTAGTGTCGCCGATACTTTATAGTTTACTATATTCGGCAAGAAACTCTCTGATTCCGATCTTTGAGTTTCTTATTCGGTTTTAAAACTATGTGGGATTTAATATCCCCTTAATTTAAGTAAAATAAAATAATTTCCCTACGTCTTCTGGATACAGTCAAAGAAGCCCCTGTTTTATTATTATTTTTTTGCTTATTTAAACTGAAGATTTTCATCCACATTCTCTTTGAATAACCTTTCACTTCTGAAACTTTTTTTCAGCGTGAGTTTTTCTTTGTCTTACTAAGTGTAGGATGTGTGGAGAGCAGGGGCGACTCGTGCTTAGGCACTGCGGAACTGCAGCACCCCCAATTATATTTGCTTCAATATTTAATTTTAACATCTACAATCCTATACAATTCTCTTCTTTTGTATAAAAAAAATAATAAAAATCCAGCTTGTAGCACTTAGGAAGGCGAAGGACGCTAGCAGCACTGTGTTTACCACAGTCTCATATTGCTATGCGCGCAAGCATATGCACGTCATAGTGAGAAGCCAGCTATTAGCGTAATGCGGCACTGCCCGTCGTGCAGTTCCACTGTTGTTTACATGCAATTTGCGCCAGTAGTAGTGTTCGTAGTGCTTATCGTGTTTACTCCGTCTCTTTAAATATTTGGACATTACAATTAAAGACATGACATTTGCTATAGTTTTTATTTTAGAACATTATTGGGGTTATGATAATGGATTTCATTTTTAAGTAATTTTGAATTATATTAAACTGTATAATTTTATCGATAATAAACAATATTTTTTCATGTTTAATTTTTTTTAATTTTTACCATAATTTTGATATTTTATTCAAACACGTATACACTGTACTTACAGCGTGTATGTATATTTCGAAAGTTGCAGCATTCCCACGATTTCAAGCCACGAGCCGTTACTGGTGGAGAGCATCTGTTAATCAAGTTGTAGATATTGGTTAATAATTATATAAAACTTCGGTGTTCTCTTTGTTTAACTGTAGATCTATCAGGGTAGCAATCATAAGAGATATGTGCGGCTAAACAGAGAAGAATAAAATGATACATTTGAACCGATTTGGACAAAGTGGGTAAGTGCTCCACATTCCAACACACCGTAAGATGGAGAAAAACTTACCTTAAAAGACTTCGCTTCGATATTCAAATATTATTCTGAGAATCAGCTTAAGCCTGAATAATTTTAGATCTAAAATGCTAAATATCTGGGAAGTTTTCTCCATTTAAATCAACAAAGAGGACATCTCTAACTGTTCCCAGGGAATAAAAGCAGAATTATTCAATTCTGCCTTGTTTTTATTGTCGTTGAAAAATGCCTTAGTTACTGTAGGCGAAACCATATCAAGATATTCATTTAGCTCGATTATATCAAAAATAACGTAATAACTTATTATTCGAACACAGATCGCTTAAAAGTTGAACTGGATAGCTGGGAGAAGACCTCTGCATTATTAGGCCACTTCTCCGTTTGGGACTAATTCATACTAGCTGAAGCCACATACGTTATGGGGTATAAGGTAACTAAATCTCATGTCAGCCAGGGAGTCATCCGGTTATAAAAGGACACTCCCTCCTCCCATTGTTTTCGCCAGGAACCACGGCAAACAAAGAAAGTCAGCTACTAGAACAGCCTAGGCAGAACCGAAGGACACTATCAACATGAGAAGTATCAACGAAATGGAGATGGAAGAAAAAGCACGAGAATTAACGAAATACTTTGGCATAATAGATGTTGAGACTTAGGAGACGAACAGGTAAGGGCCCCATAAAAACTTAATAAAGAAGCGATTTATTCAGACACTAACAATCGAAGAAAGAGGCAAGTTTTAATATTCAATAAATACGAAAATATTTCCTGAGTGGCGAGCAATTTTGGAGGAGGGATGTGGACCAATTTCAAAATGGAAATTTGGGCCTGCGATATCGTTAAATGTTGTAGCGGGGGGGGGGGGATTTGATTCATTAGAGAGGAAGGCTGGCATAAAGAGAAAAATGTCGGTTCTTGCGGGCCTTAAACAGCAGAGTAAAAAGAGAATCCCAAACATATAGAAATGGACTGGGAAAATTTAAAGAAAACAACAAAATTAATGATGTTAGGCGTTGCTGGATTTTAGTTTAGGAAACGGACATATAGAAAAAAAAAAAAAAAACGTTGAGCAGCTTTTAGAACTACAGAGAGAGAATAAAGAGGCAAAAATTTCTGGCTTTTGTCAAGCCACTTCAGATCTTCAATAAGCAGGATGATGGTCCAATGAGGTACCAAATTAATATACGTGTAAAATTAGCTATAAAACACTAGTGGGAAGATTTTTAAAACTATTGATATCGCAAAAAGTAGAGGAAAAATACCAAGAGAAATAAAATATTATAAAGGCGATATAAAAACAGAGTAAAGGACATTCTGAATGTGTAGAGTAATTGCTTTGAAAAGTAAATCTCGGAACTTTCCGAGATTTACTTCGCAAGTGTATTTTTGTGTTCCCGGAGACGGAAAAAAAAAAAAAAAAAAAAAAAAAAAAACTTGCTACTTCTATTTATACGTATGGCACTATTCGTTGATAGTGCCATACGTATAAATAAAAACCCTCCACCGCCGTATGAGACCAGCTAACTCACCTTTAGTCGAAAGAGACCAGATAAAGGTTCCTCACGTCATGGACAGAAATCGAACCCAGGTCTTTCCGACCAAAGGGCTTCGAGGTAGAGCTTCCGACTGCGCTACGGAGGCTCTACCTCTGCATGACAGACTAACAGTTCAGTTGAAAAAGTCCATACAGTAAAATTCCTAACAGCACAACGAGAATCGAACCCTGGTCAACGCCAATCGAAAGGGCCACGTCGCATTCTTCTTCCTGTACTAAGAGAGCGTCCTGGTGCAGGCAGAAGAATGGCAATCCGTCATCACTTGACAATCATTTGTTATTACATTTGGCGTCTCCGTGGAGACGCCAAACAAAGCAACAAACGACAGAAAATCCAAGTACAAAATGGTAAACTATTTTAAACGCAACTGTTATGTAAATAGAGCCTTACACAGAGTACAGAAAGCTCTCTCCCCAACCATTCGCTAGAATTCCATTTTTATTGGCAAAAACATTTGAAACGATATCCCCTCCTTACTTGATTAAATTTGGTATTTAGGGTTAAATTTTGCTTTTTCAACTCGATCATTTTAATATTAAAATTAAGCAATATTATGCGTGACAAAAACGGCCATGGGGTTTAACTGTTAAGCTTTTGAATGATGTCACTATTTTTCCCAAATCGCGTTGTGTGAGACGCACCAATAGTGACCAAACATCGCATTCATACCAAGACAGCCTTGTTAAGAGCAAACTAAATAGCAACTACAGAGCCTCGGGAAAATAATCCTATTATAACTGTATACTAAAGTATTTGGACCTCCATATCGATAGCAATTTGAAGTGGAACTCCCACACCACTTTCTTAACAAATAAATTCAGGTTCATAATTAACAGAATATATTAAAATTTATAAATGCAGCATTCTTAAGATGTTTATACTATTCCTGGGTAAATTCCTCACTGCAATATGGCATAACCTGTTGGGTCGGAGACTATTATAACAATCTGTTTCCATTCTACCATTTCAGAAACTCTATCTCTATGGTTGTCTGTTATATGTAAAAAGCAACGCTGAAAGTTTCTTGGTATATAATGTACACTATGGATTACGATGCGGCCGGAACATGCTGGTAGTTCCCAAGGCAAACGAAGAAATTTTTCATAAATCCTTCGAACGCCTAGCGACAAGCAGCTACAATAAACTCCCAAATGAAATCAAATCTCTAACCTCGGCTTATGCATTCAGAAAAAGATGGAAAGACTACGTCATGGGACTAAACAGTGTTGAGAATTACTTTAAACGTATAGTACATAAGAGATCATTATAACTCGCATATCATGTCCGATTAAGGTACTGATTTACAAATTGGTTCATTCAATTAGGTATTAAAATATCAACATGTACATTATTATAACTGGTAAGGGAGCCCCCTCTTAGATGCGGTCCCCGGACTTAGTGTCTGTTTTGAACTAATTACTTTTCTAGTAACCAGTATGGCTACGGCCCTTGGTTAAACATATTTGCATTAACTAACTTAGATTACTCTAAACCAATTACTTATCATAACTTTGAAACCATTCGAAATATATTATATTCTACTTGCATATATGAGAAAACGTTTTATTAACCATAATAAAATAATAGCCAATAATACGTGTTAGTACCAACAGAATATGATAGCAATACTTGAATTTTATTTTGTAACATTGTACCGTGAAATATTGTCATAATTATACAAGTTGAATAGTATTATAAGTATAATTTGTATATGTGATGGGATGTGAATAATAAACTGTTAAAACTGTTATAACGTCAGGATTCAGACAAAAAAAATGCTGTTAAAAAGGCTGTTGATAGCACTATCTTTCTTCATATCATTACCGTTAATGTCAAGAAGGGGCTTCGTAATATAATATCGCTTGTTAATAGATTACAAAGATTACTTATACGAGCAATTACGAAACACGTCATTTTCTCTTTAATACAAATTTAAATGGCAACAGATGACTGCAAACGGAAGGGCTCACTCGCAACACGAGAACTGACCTGATCAGTTTCCAATAAAATTGCCACATCAAGTGACATAATATCCTACTTGCAAAATGTTTCCGAGATCGTTTAGAAGTAATCAACGCTGTGGTCTCGTGCGCGGTAAACACACGACGGTTGTCTTCGGATTCGTTTGACCTCGACTGTAATGTATATTGAATTTCTTGAAGTCCGTGCGTAATAGATTCTTCACCACCCACACTACGAAGGAAGGCGAATGTGTTTATTATATCAAGATACACTACTGTTCTCTAATACAACAGAAGTAAAAAGTGTTTCGGGAATCATAAGATGGGTCACAAGATCGATATCATCGAGGTCTAGAAAGAACTTGACTACAGATGATCACAAATCAAATAACAGAACATGGCAGAAATAAAAAATAAAAACGAGTTTATTGTTATCGCCTTCGTAGGCGTACATTTATGTAACACACAAATGTTAGCAATAATATTTTTTATTTGAGAATACAAAATTTGTGGCAGTATACCTAGCGAAGTTGTATACTGCCAAAAGAACTTGCTCAGTCGGGGAACTTGAACAGCATCTCCTAAGAGGCTTTGTTCACCTTTGCCAGGAAATTCCTCGTTAATACGACACCTACGAGAATAACTGAAGGAATGGAATTATTTTGCCTTGACCTCTGCCTCGGATATGGCATGCTCAAGTTCAACAAAATGTGGGGCATCTAGGAACAATACAGTTCGGTCGTATATAACAGAGACATGTTACTGACCCTTATTTTGCTGTTCATCTGTATCCCTTAAGGGACTGGCTCAGCTTTAACTTGCGGGAAAATATCCTGGGGCTTTGAAGAATACTTCATCTGAGGAAAGGAGTCGGGGAAGTGCTAAAAAAACTGGAAATATTTGCACGCTAAAAGAAGTCATATTTACAGTAACAAACTCAGTGGCGGCCCATACATAAGCACTGCGACACTCAGCACCCCACGGAAAAATTTAAATTTTGTTTGTGTTTATAAATAATAACAATGCTTACAACATTACTGTATATAAATGCAATATAACATGTTAAAGGTTACAGCTTATGTTTCGACAGGATTGAATAGTTAATGATTGGAATTGTTCGATTAACGCTTTAGATTACGAAACAGATGCACTGCGATCTAACGCCGATATTCGTTTGCACTTGTCATTGCACGTTATGTCAATCCCACACTGCCCAAACGGCAGTGTATCTTTTGTATGCTTGCGCGCGTTATTTCTGTGAGAAAACGTTTGTTATTGGTGCCTGAGTGTGGTGAACTATTTTTTGTAAATCTTATTTTATTTTGTTAAAATAACATATACAGTAATTATTTATTTATTATAGATACAAGGCTGAATTATGACGAGGGTCATCACCGTTGAAAATGTGTAAATAATTACATTTTTTCAATTATCGTTACACGAAACAAATGCACTACGATCTAACGCCGATATTCGTTTGCGAAACTTTTATTGTTGGTGTTTGTTCGTGGTGAGGATGAAATATTTTTAATACGTAAATTTATTTCTTAATAAATTCGTTACTGATTAGGGGAAAAAAAGAATATTTTTGCATATGCAGCACCCCCACTTAAAATTTTCACCGGCCGCCACTGAACAAACTGCTGAATATGCTGTATATGAAATCCAATTACTGATCGGATTCCATGTGTATATCTTACGCAATCAAAATGCGGTAATGTAGGTATCGCTTCTATAATTATCGAATTTTTATTATGTCACTCCCACCCAAGAGAGGTTTGAGTAACCTATAGTACGCAAGCTAAGATGTTTTTTTTCTCTTTCATATTTTTTTTTTGTATTTATTTCTTACATAATCCGGGAAGTCTGTTCTCGAGACCAAACATGGAACTTTTTCAAACCACTTCAGGCCTAGAATAAGCGGGGAGGTAATCTCACACCCACCGCACGATGAACTTCATGTTCCTACCTAAAGACATTTACAAACATCCATGCACAAGACGAACCCGCATTCGAAATAACAAGAAGGAAGAAATGAAGTTCTGATACTGACATGGGAGACACAAAAGTCCCCCCCCCCCAAAAAAAAAAAGAAATGGTGCTATCTAAGGACAACACATCTAGAAATCTGTACAATCACGCTGATGAGAATGATGATTTAGCGTGAATTATGTCCAAAAGATAAGCATTTAACTGACAAAATAACAACAGAGAAAGACATTAACAGAACAATCAGAAGAGAAAACTGGAAAGCGACATCTTTCACAACGACAGTGATCTCATGTACCAGATACACGAGGATATCATTTTCTTGAATCTAATTACGTGAAACGAGAGATATCATAATTTACATTAATTTCTTTCAGGCATCCCATCTTGCTCAGCTCAGAAACTAATTAAATACGATCGGTATCCACTTCCAATATTAAAGAATCCAAAGTAGAAGACATTTAATCCGTGCAAACCATCGTTAAAACAGCCAAGTTCTCAGCTCATCATCATTTGTGAGTTCTAGAAATTCCCGAATCTTTGCATACCCATAAACAAAGAGAATTCTAAAGCAAAAAAGACAAGCGAGAAGTCAAGCCAATGCTCATAAATAATTCCTTATTACACGCTTTAATGGTGAATGCACCCATTTACTTAAGCATCAACTATGATGCTAGTCCGAAGACTCATCAACTATGATGAGTCTTCGGACTCCTTGGAGGTGTCAGGAATAATAATAATAACTAGAACGAATAAGTCGGGAGCAAAACAAGATGCCTTCGTGTAATTTGAATGCAACAAAAATAACAATTTACAGAATGAGCTAGTAAAAAAAAAAAAAAAAAAAGTCAAGAAAACGTATCACATTTTCGTGTTGGGCATCAAAAACGAGCCCATAAAGGTGTTTTCTTTTCTCAAATGCCAAACCGGCACCGGTACAAAAAATACCATTGTGGAGATTTCGATTATAATAAAATCAATACACACGCATGTCCAATCGGGGATTCGTACAAAGGTCCTACCAACCAACTGACACGATTCTTCTGCCAAGTGTGCAGGAGGAGCACAAAAGAAGATTATCCTCCACCAACATGTTCGGAGTGGGCTGTAAACTTTCTAACATTTATGAAAAATAATAATTAGACACCTTTCTAAATTAGTTTTTAACTGAATTCAATTAATCAGCGATGTTGTTGATCTACATGGGTTAGTCTACCACGATTTTGTCCATTTCGAACTCTTTTCAGCTTTCCTTATCCACTGCACTCCATCAATCACAATATTGCCATCTCTTTTTAGGTCTTCCTCTTCATTCCTCTCCACAGATATGTCTGTTCATCTGTGTCTGTAATTTGAATTCATGAAGTACTGGTCAATGTCCTGCACACACCTGTTATGCATTGATGTATATTAATCTGCAATTTTCGGTGTAAATTTGAGAACAATATTATTATTATCTGAGATAAACTTCAGCTTTCACTAGTGTATATCACTGCAGACAAGACAATGAAGAAAAAAGCTTTGAACAAACTAACTGGAAGATCGCGTCTAGAGATCATTTCCGTATAAGTCATCCAACCTAACTATATTCTTTTCACTGATTCCGTTTGTCCATCTTTAATTTTCATGACTGTCCCAAATAAATCAATGAAAGGGTCATTAAACCTAACATCAAAATCAGAGATTAGCCACATATTTATGTATGCAGATGTTATACTCTTAAATTCAGTACAAAGCTGCAACCTCTGGAATAACCGCTGCATTTCTCACCCACGAAAGGTTGAATCTATAGTACATTTTTAGTACTGTGGGAGGCCAAAATGTATCGCTTGTTATTTTTATAATTATTATATTTACTCGTACATAATCTGGAAAATCTGCTCGACAGAAACATTTTAAAGCCACTTAGGGTGGTGGACTTACACCATTTGACAATAAAATAGGCAGGTACATTGAAAACCTAACTGAACAAATAAAATATTTCAGCTATTTTGGGCACGATTTTGAGTGAAGATGACAAATTAAATATAAACAGATAACAGAATAAACGAAGAGCGTATAGTGAAGTGCCAAATGAATCAATTTACAGGGAATAAGGCAGAAATTAGTCAAAACATTAAACTAGCTTTAGTGTTCAAACCAACTTTAACTTATGAATCCGATAGCAGGATTAGAAGTAAAATAGTTGATGAAAGACTGAGTTCTGGGGAAAGATTGGTGGCGGAGGAGAGGAACAAATGATATCAATAGCAGAATAATTAAAAAAGGAAGATATTAGGGAGAAATCTGACATATGTTAGCATTCAAGAACGTGTGAGAAGAGGGTAGTATCGTCACTTCAACAGAATGGAGAGAAAAGGTTAGCAAAACAGGTATTTGACACCGAGAATGCAGGGGGGAGGAAAGGAAAACGAACATGGAGGTGGGTTGATGGCGGAGTTAGATGTGCCTGAGAAAGCAGAAATATAAGAGTTACAATATTGTATTCCTGAGAAACTGATCTGGAAGAAAACTGCCAATAGGAAGTTCTTATATTTCCAATAGGAAATCGGCGATATTATACATCAATCGAGGTCCGATTCCAGTGAGAGTTCCCTGCTTGGATTCAAGTAAAGTTTCAGTGCCACTGAAACTCATTAGCGTTGCTGTTACATATCAAAGAAAAAAAAAGCTTCGGCATAATACTATGCTATTTAGAGTAATTCGAGAGACAAAAACTGTCCGAAACACGTTATAGTTAAATCACCCAAATTTCATCAAAATCCATCCATTCATAGCGGCGACGTAAAATGAGGATATGGAAGGATGGATAAAATGATCCTATTAAGCTACTTATGCATTTCAAGAGGAGTTTCGCAAATAATCAGAATGGAAAGCTTTTCATGCTGGACAACCAAAACAAATTCCGTTGTTGAGAACATGAAATTCAAAAGAGCAGCGTAAAGAATGGCTTAGCAAATTTCTGATTTCATGGCTGTAGAGGTCGTTTATAAGCTGTTAAATGCTTTTATGCGGAGTTCCACCTCTTGGAGAATTCAGTGGATTCAATATAAACCATCGCTACCGTAAGACCTTGAAGGCTTTGAGTGTTCTGAACATCACTTGTCTTAAAGGCTAAAATCAGTCAGCCAACAAGAAAGTCGCTCGAACATCTGGGCAATCGCTTGGAACTAATAAAATACCCCTCGAAACGTGTGAAATGATGGTATAAACGTGGTTTTATGTCTCATGAGGCATTACTCCAGTGCAGTTTTGTTTTCATCGAACTCGCACTTAAAAGCTACTCAGAAAGAAAAGACGAAAAACCTGTTTCCTAGGGGGGGCTTGACGGGAAAGTTCGTTGTGTTAAAATTTTGGACTACAGCCAGGATGTGAAGTGCCCTACTTTAACCGACGCAGCCAAGCGAAGGTAGGGCATTTGAAAACGGGGGTAATGGCCTCAGCGATCAGTTTACGTAATCGCTCGATCAAGAACCGCATTGAGAAGGTCATTTTTTTCCAACCACAATACAAGAAGTCACATGTGGATCACAGACGCCGACTCTTTCCAGGACAATCGGCGACCCGTTAAGCGGTGATAATTTGCGCCCGCATTACATTTTCGTCCACAAAAGATATCGCTTAAGCGATCCGCGTGCGCACGTGAATGTAAAACACGCCAAAACAGATAAATAAAAACGAGAAAAGGAATGTCGGATGGATTGGAAGCACGCAATTCCAGAAAACCGAGATGTCTGAGATTGCAAACAGCTCGCCCAACCTTTCAGACGACTTTTTTTTATAGTAGTTCTTCAGAAAAAGATGACCGAATCGCTAGCAATCAAGCTGAAGAAAGGAAAAGGTCAGGACTGATTTGCAAGGAGTCTGTTCCAATGGAACAGAAATGAAAGCTATTCCAGAGTAACAAACATGCCGACAAGTCTTCTGATAGGTTGTTTTCAAACAGACAGCACAATAACTTCATTCTAGGCTTTCATGAAGTATCCTTAGCAAAACGGTGTTAATAAGCGCAAGTTATAATAATAAAGGAATTTTAGCACTTGAAGCATGAAGAGAAGAATCCAAACGCCCTAAAAACAGTTAATAATCACCTGCTTCTTAAAAAATTAAGATTTCATTGTAACCTTCAACTCATTAGCTGTAATGGGGAGAAATGAGGTTTTCTTTCCTCCAGACAGGTTTGGCCCTCCATTTAGGAATTGGGCAAGTCATTCCAGAATGCTGAATTGAGTTTCAATCCTAGAAATTCAGTTTTCAGAGCAAGTAATTAGAAGCCCTGTAATTATAAGACCTGTAACAACATACGGATGTGACACCTGGCCTTGCACAAAAAGACTGAAATCTTTGAAAGGAAAATATATGGACCAATGAAAAAAGAAAATGGAATATGGGGAATTAGGACAAATAATGAACTTGAACAACTAATTAATGGTGAAGATAGTAAGATATATAAAGACACAAAGAATAGCGTGGTTGGGGCATATATTCCCAGAAAGAATAATGGAAAAAGATAGAGGAGTTAAAAAAATATTTGAATGGAAACCATTAGGACAAAGGAAGACCAAAAGAAAAAATGGATTGACGATGTACAAAAACATCTTACAACTTTAAAAGTTAAGAATTGGAAGAATGTTGCACAGAAAAAAAAAGAGAGAATGACTAAAAATTGTTTTGCAAGCTAAAATTCAAAGAGTTGTAAAACTAGTTCTACATAACAAATTGGACTGAACCTAATAGCAATGCTTCAGGAGGCTTCTGGGTGACTGCCTGGTATGCTTAGAGGGAGGCTGAGTAGTCTTATATAGGGAACATAGTCATGACCACGGTTTTCAGAGTAGTTGAATGAAATTTTCCACAAAGTCAAAAGTCAAAATAGAAATAATATCTATATGCAAAACAAAGAAAACCTTTCAAATTTTTTCACCCCCCCCTCCCCATCACATTTATCTCCATTCTATTAAAATTTAATACAGGATGCCAAGACCCCCTTTGGAAAAATTAAAATATTTCACGGCCCCCATCGGAAAAAAAAAATCGTAATATAGACATATATTATTATAATATTTATTGTATTTATATTCAAGATTTTGCGTTTCTTATCAATACCTTTGAAATGAAACTTATATGAATAAGCAATATTTACTAATATTCATTAATCACCGAAATACGCAGGAAGCAAAATTGTGAACCAACACCAATGAGTGATTTTTTTCCATTAAAATATAAAAAAGAACAAAAAAGAAATAATAAAATTTAAATACGTTTCTTTTAAGATTAAAAAAAAAATCTACTTAGTCTTAAAACATTTTAAATTTGTTTTCATTATTTCACGGCCCCCTCAACAAAACTTATGGCCCACAGTTTGGGAAGCGCTGTATTAAATCACAGCCTCCGTAGCTCAGTCGATAGAGACGAAGCCCTTTAGTGGGAAAAACCTGGGTTCGATTCCTGTTAGTGACGTGGGAGCCTTTTTCTGGTCTCTTTCGACGAAAGGGGAGTTAGCCAGTCTCGTACGGTGGTAGTGAGTTTTTTCACCCGGAGGCATAGGACTAACCACCTTATTCTCAAGTTACGGTTGTGGTTGCAAAGCCCACGAATAGTTGGAAAAAACCTTGACACCGTAAAGGTAGAAGAGGAAGGATTAAGTAAAGTAATTAGAAGCTAGTACAGCAAGTCCAAAAATATAGAATAGCGAGTGAACCTCTGGAGATGCGGTTGCCTATAATACACCCTATTTTCTTGTCTCTTGTCTTTGACTGCTTGAACAGTTTTTCGATTAAACGGAAGCCAAACTGGCCGAATTCGGAGCTAGAAGTAATTGGCTGACAAGATGCTTCCACTCGTCCAGAAAAACAGATGGCATGACACTGTTCACTGAAGCAAGTCCCAAAATTCTTCTTGAGAGCGGAAATGAGTTTCCCAGGCGTATTTTGGTCATCGAATGATAAGACCAACTTTCAAGAACAAAAGCGATGAACGTTTTAACAACAGTGGTGTGATCGATCAACGGAGACTGGTAAAATCCATCTTGCATGCATCTTAATACAAGATGAGTTCCAGTTTCAAAACAAACTTGTATTGCATCCATAATCACGTGTTTCTGATAAATGCATGGCCCGATCAACGTCCCTCATGCATGTCGTTATTTGGGCTTATTGGCGGATGCAAACTTTTTTTTTTTTTTGATATGGGGGGGGGGGTTGATAATTATGGCCGAAGACTACGCCCATGAAGCCAGTGTAGTATATCTACTGAATATATGTCCTCCTCAAGACTGTATTTGTGGTGAAACAAAAATCCCCGATTTTCCGGAATTGGGGAAAGACAAATATTAGGACAAACAGAGGAAATTGTGACCGGGAAATATTTCAGATTTTTAAACCTTTTCCTAGACTAACGTTAATTTAAGTAAATAATTCTTTCGCCACACTGATCACTATAAAAGAGGGTCCTTGAGTGCTCCGTGGCGCAAAAGCAAGATTTCGGGTCTTTTCGAATTTCGATTGGAAAAGACCCGAGCTCGATTCTCGTCGTGACTAGAGAAATTATTACATGGGCTTTTTCAAATGAAGGTGAGTTAGCCGATCTCATACGGGAGTAGCAGGGTTTTTCATCCCGAATACATACATGCAAATCGGCCATGAGAAAACACAATTTACGATGTATACTAGTGGTGGTGGTGGAGATGGGCGGTAGATGGCGCGTTTTGTTGATGGTAGTAGTGGGAGGACTAAGTAAGAGAGACGCAGGCCATCCCACAGGATCTTATTATCAGAAGGAATAATATAAGATCTTTTTTTGCAAACAAAGTACTTAATTTTAAGTATTAATAATAAACGTAATAATAAAATGTATGTAATGCAAACTTTGGAATTTGCTGCTTCTTGGAAGTCATTTTTATGACGATAACAAAGTAATAATAATAAAATATTCAAGAAATTTTCCGTTTTTGTGTTATGGGCGAAACGAGTTCCTCAATAGCTTGCATTTTAGTACCGCTTTGAAGGCATTTATGCAACTTTCTAGGACTACTGTAGTATCTACTCTCAGTTGGCACTGCTCGGTTCATACAGTCGACGATACACAAATTAATTTTAAAATAAAATTATACATCAGTGGATTCGATGGGCTTTAAATGACTTCATGTTTACAAGTTTTCATGAAGAGCTTCACGATCGTTCCACATGAAGCATTTTTTTTTTCAAATAAAATGTTCCAATTATTTGACTTACACTTATATTTATCCACATAAATGGGTATATTTCTATTTTTCCGAAAAATAAAAAAAATCCCTACTTTGTTATACGAACACAAACTCCCCGAAGATGAAAAAATCCAGTTTCCTTTTACTCAATCTGTACCACAAATTCGCAAGAAACAATGTAAAAGAATACAGTGATAAAGCGATCATTGCAAAGAAAAAAAAGAGGTCAAAAAACATAATGACCTTTGATTTGAAGTATCTCCGTAAGCGCAAATGGAAAAACGACGAGACACTGCGCTCTTCGAGTGGAAAAGACCCGAGTTCAATTCTCGTGGTGACGAGAGAAACCTTTGTATGGAGTTTATGAACAAAAGATAAGTTAGCTGATCCCATACGCGGAGAAAAAGAAAAGATGAACAATGTTTTCCCCGCTCCTGGAAACTGGATTTTATATGCACATATAAACCAATAGTACAAACAATAAATGCAATTTTTAGTAGCCAGTAGATGGCGCTGTGTTGATAGTTGTGGTTTTCATAGTTGGAGAATTAACCAGTGGAGATTAAGTAGAACACCCTTCCCTTGGACTCCGACATGTCATTCTGATAATACGATATTCAAATATTACCTTGAAATATTTACTGATTTTTTTTTTTTTTTTTAAACTGGGAATAATCAGTTGAACAAGCTTGTATGGAACAGCAGAAAAAAAACAAAAAAAAAAAAAACATAGATCTGTAGGTTGGATTAGAAATATAAATGACTGGAAGCCGTCGAAAAACTGAGTGAAAATGCAGCATCAATAGACTCGTTAAAAATGAACGATATTAAAAAAGGACCCGACATTGGCATTCAAGAATAAAGGCGTATTTATTTATTCGTGTGGGGTTCCCTCCGTTCCTCGACTGCCCCTTAGGACTGGTTGAGCCCTCCTAACGAAGGATTACGTGCTATATTCCTATGGCTGCAGCCTGTGTGTTCACGGGACCGGTTTGCCTGCTTGCGGGATGAAAAACCCCAGGATAAACTGGGGAAAAAACCCTGCTGTCCACGCCCAAGACCGGCTAACTTGGCTATGGCTGAGGAGGATCCTTAAGCTCCTCACGTCATCGACGAGAATCGAACCTAGGACACCCAGCCATATGGTTGCGAAATGCCTAGCCACTCGGACATACAGCCGTCTATTCGACATGAGATAAAGATAATTAGCACAAAAAAGGAATATGAAAACAACTTGACAATGTTTCGAACCCAGGTTTAGTGATGCAACTTGCATTTTGCTTTATTTTATTTTTTTTACTAAACTATAAAATATAAAAGCAAGGCGCCTAACAATTTCCGCATCTGCGAAAAATTGATCAAATAAATTTAATGAACATAATTCATCTTTTAATTATCATAATTATGGTTAATGCACTGTATTTAGAATAACTACTTCCCATAATAAGTTTCTTTTAAAGTCTCCACTGAAGTACCAACATTGCGGGAGGCCTGCTGCCGCCTTTGATTCAACGTTGGCATTCACCATCGCTTGTGGCAACTACATTCCACTTCACGACACCATAATCACGCAAAAAAAAAAAAAAAAAAAAAAAAAAAAAAAAAAAAAAACTCGTTCTCTCTCCACCTGCTACTCTGAAAAACTCCCTCTATCCGGTGGATCTTCTCCTCACCAACTTACAGTCACAATCACGTCGATCTGTTAGCTTTATTTCCTCAATCTATCCCTATTCGATCGTCCTGATGGTTGCTATCTGTTAAAAAAAAAAAAAAACGTGTACAGGTTGTCTACCTTGACGATTTGTTCCTTTCTATCAGTGAAGGGTGAATGAAAGATAAACGGGGAGCAGCAGGTACAATTTATATTATTTTTATCGAAATATAACCAATTTCGAAATTAATTGATGTATTATCAGTAAAACCTATATTACAAGTATGCGAGATTATAGAGACACCTTATTTATCGAAATAAACATGTGATTATATTCGCATCTCGACTATGGGCTTTTTCCCTCCCGGAAACTCGAGTTTTTCATACCGAATACAGACAAATCACCCATGAGAACACACGCAACTTACAGAGAAAAAAAATACTATGTTAGTGATAGTGAGTGGTAGATGGCGTTGTGTGTAGTTGAAGAATTATCGTATTTTTCCGTATATATAAAACGATACTTTTTTCTAAAATTTTTGGACCAAAAATTGGGGGGGGGGGGGTTATACACGGGGAAGGGTTAACCGTTTGCCGTGGCGAAACTGCCGGTACGTTGTTTCCGCGAACAGGCTTCTGCCATTCTTTGTTAACTCTGTCGATTGACGTCATTAACGGCTGATTGTGAATAAACCAATCAGAACTCTGAAAGCATTCATCGTCTGCAACTCGTTGGCGGGATAAGTTAAAGCATTAACAATATTTTGAGCACTAGCCCATAAAAATGCCCAAAAATTAAAAAAAAAAACAAAAAAAAAACGATGAATTAATAGAACTAAGATTGATGCATAACTTCTTAGTATCTATCTTTAAAATATTACCAAATATACTTTGAATATTTAAAAAAATATCAAATGTGTTCTGTTTTATGTTTAAAATGTTGATTTCTTAATTTTCGGTTCGAAAAAGTAGGGTTCGTCTTATACACGGAAAAATACGGTAAGTAGTAGGGGGGAAACGGTTAGAAATGTGTGGTGAAGAAGAGTAGAGTGCCCTCCCGCGAAGAGTCCTCGTAGTAATAATAATTCTAGAAGTGGAGATAACATGACAACGTAGTACTTGTTAATTCGCTACATTTCCATGAGAAAGGATAAATTTCGGGAAGCCCTCTTGATGGGGACAACAACAACTCTCCTTGCACCGTTATTGTGTTTGACAAAAAGAATTCCAAACATGAAACACCAATTATTTCTTCATGTCCGAGTGTAGCTTTGTCGGGACAAGAAAGGAATGCTACGTATGTCATACTTAATCACTTCGCAGATGCGGATAATTTTCCGCGTAGAGAGAGAAAGTAAGCTACAGATGACGTGCATTCGAATTCCTTAAGGAATATATGTGAGGGGCTAAGTAATTTTTCTCCGTACATCAGATTCCACCAGCATTTTCTAGACGCGGTATGGTAGTAAATGAAAGGATTGCAACGCATCCGTTATTATGGGTACAACAGACGCAAACGGAATTGGGTCAACAGAGGAGGGGAAAAAAATTGCTGTAGTGCGGTACTTCGTAAACAAACCTAAGGAATTGTGCTGCTTTCCCCACAACGGCCTTCGCGCATTGAGATAAGGAAAAAGCGAATAAGAATTATTGCCGTGAGGCTAAGAGCTGTTTTAGTCCTAAATTTTCACTGTTGGCAATAAATCTTGAAGATTTATTGATAATAACGGGCAATAATAAACACCTACTACTGAAGCAAGTTGATCTTGAAGGCTGTGGAGAAGCACACAAGTTGCAAGGCGCAATTTATAGTGAAAAATTAGCTGTGTAGAAGTTATTTCTACACATCTCCGTATTTGGAGATTTTTCATGATTCCCGGAAAATCGTCTGCCAGGTCAGGGCGCACGATTTTCAGTATTATTCGAAAGACTAGACTGCGCATGAGCATCATTTTTCTACACTTTTGGATACCCGATATCAATTTAGGCAGAGGTTCTGAAACTTATACCGCATGAGCATTATTATATTTCATCGTTTCATAATGTATTACTATTGACTACCTTCTCAGTATAAGTGCTCAGGTTTGTTAAAATGCTCAAATCTATCGTGATCTACGTATTATGAACACACAAATTTAACAATAAAAGTATGGATTTATACCTACTTATTTTTCATATTATGCGAAACAAATGGTGCAATTTGGAAAAGTTAGTTTCGTAAACTCTTTCCAGAAATCATCAGTAACTTAATTTTTATTATACTAATCAAGATTTTAGAAATTACTACAAACATTGGCAATGTTTATTTTTAAATCTGTTGTGAGAACGGATTTTTTTCCCCTTTAAACGTATGCTAGCGCTTTACAAGTATCGCATCTAGCAGTTATAATAATAAACCGGAACTTAATTTCTGGGTAGTGAACTGCCCTCTAAGACTGCTCGTTGTGACTAGCAGATTAGAAACATGCTAACCACATTTATTATGAAAATATGAATTATAACCGCTAGCTTTTGTATATTTTCTGCGAACGCTCACCACTGAAAAGGCGTTTATAATGGAATGCTGTGCGAGGTCGCAGGTTCCTTCACGTGTTATAGTACCCTGCCCTAGGCGTTCACGCACGGGCAAACACGAAACTCGAAGTAGCCCACCGGCCAAACAACCCCCGAGGATCGACATATAAACATGGACATCCGTTCACCTGTTCGGAATGCAGACAGGGGGAAGCGTCTAACGCCAGCTGGCCGCCCACAGCCACGACATTTTGGGGACTAGGCAGGAACTTTGCTAACTGCTAAGGGAAGGAGCACAGGAAATTTCAACCAGAATCATGCAAATAAACATTTAGAAATAATTCCGTATTGTATACAGATATCAAATTTATTTCATAATGTATCTAGAAGCATATTATTCTCAATACACCGCTTACTCCAGTAGCATACAGTTCTAGATTCATAATTTTTGGATAACCATAAAATGCTTGTATTCGCTAGGATTTTCTGGGCATCCAAATTACCAATGATAAAATTCTTCTTAACATAGCAGAAGCTAAGCCTTTCTGTTACATGACACACACACAGACAGAAAAAAAAAAAAAAAAAAAAAAAAAAAAAAAAAAACACTTTGGTATTTTTAAATTTGTAAAATAATTAAACTATGTAAAACTATATATAATTTTCAAATTAGATTGCTGTCCCTGTCTTAATATTTTGCACCCCCCATCTTGAAATTCTTTGTAATGCTTAAGGGATTTCAGCTACCTCATTATAAATTCAACCTCTTTTTTCCCTCTTAACAAGGAAAGAGTAAATTCTAGAGACAAAAAAAGAACTTAAGAATTTACCCCCCCCCCCCAAAAAAAAAAAATTCTAAGGCACTGTGGGTTTTGCTACATATCAAAAGAGAAGTCCAACACTCAGGCCAGTTCATCTATTTTACTGAAGAAAAACAAAACTTGCTATCACAGCCATGATGGAATCTGAATAAAAAAATAAAAAAAATGGTCTGAAAAAAGTATACTACACCGAAGCTGTTTTTTTTTTGGGTGGGGGGGGGGGGGGGCTGAAGTATGAAAACGAAGGGAAAAAATTACTGTAAAAAATAGTCAGTATTAAATTCTCTAAGACATAGTCAAGATATCACTGTCTTGCCTTCGTGTAATTAAAATAAAATGTCAGGGTTTTTTTTTGCTTGTTGTTTTAAAGAAAAATAAACTTATGAACAATACTTAATGAATGTTTTGTCATAAAAAGATGCTTACTGTACATAATAGGTCCTTATGAAAAATCTTTATATAAATATACTGTACGTTGATTTTTAAAAATAACAATCTGATTTTGCTAATCATGCTAATCAATATATTAAAAACAACCTTTTCTCATTCCTCTTATCTCTGTAGGTTTGCAGCATTATTTTAGAAATCTAGCCAAACATCTGTGCGCTACTAAGCAGTTTATTTTCTTTCTCTCTCCCCCAGTTTGGTGGGGGGAGCTCATCACTGATGCTCATGTAATAATATTAAGACATTAGCCCAGTCTCTTCTCATCTCTTCTCACTTCTTCAATCCATTCATCCCCTAAGTACAGGTGGAGTCTCCTAAGGAAGTGGGGGGGGGTGAGAACTCATTACAGATTTGGCATGTAGGATAAGAACTTTTTTATAACTTATATTAACAAATTTAAGGGATCCTAATGTTAATATTAACAGAAAACATCAATTACTGGAAAAATCTGCTACTGTTGGCTGTTGAGTGCAAGATAATTTGCCACCCATGACCAATGTCCAGTTATATTAAATTAGTCGCTTATTATTTTAGAAGACTATCTGTGGTGAGACATCGAACATCCCTGAAGAGACATTCTTCCAAGCTGACTTAATACAATTCTCTATCGTATACCCGCAAGACAGACAGCAAAAGGGTGAAATGAATGCTTGTGTTAACTGTATATGTTCTCCAGGTAACATATCTGTTTGTTAGGGAGTAGCAAGGTGTGTGTGTTGGGGGGGGACAGAATCAGCCATCTTAGAAAAGTATTTTCTGATAAATTTCTCCAGCTTTAAAACAATGCCAGTGCTTCCATTTGTGTTATGGAGGAGGTGCTGGGAGAAGAACTTGTACAAGAAGAATTTTTTATTTACCTTTCGTAACAAAGATAAGTATGCAATATAACATACATACATAAAGAAAACTCATCTTAACTGAAAAGATTCATTCTGCTACTAAATGTAATGCTGCCATAGTAAAATAATGAAGGAAAGATACAGTCATAAAACTTGTTAGATCAATACGCAATATGCTCACGTTCACATAGTGAGAAAGGTTTCATTAATTTTAAAGGTTGTAAATCACAACAAGAAAAATAAATAATTTTCTTATTAAACTTATTTGTTGGTGTAATACTCAGCATCTCGAGAACACAAAGAACAGTTTGTCACAGCACACAAATATTCCACTGTTAGTTACTTGTGTTCTCAAGAAGCTAGGTATAACACCAGCAAATCAGTTAAATATTAATTATTTTCTTATTATTCTTGCATTGTGAATTAAGACATTAAAATTAATGAAACATGAAATGCCAACACGAGCCTTTCCAGAAGGGTTAGTTGTTTTGTTGGGCTGTTTTGAATTATGGCCAAAGTAACTACCAGTGTATGTCTATTAACTGTGCTCTTCTATCATATTAGCCAATTGGTCATATATATCAGGATGGGATCTGATAGATCCTTTGTTGTATCTCTGATGACAATGCTTCTCCCCTTCCTTGCATCCAACAAAACAGTCAAACTGGTCAGAAGTTTGACTGTTTTGTGGGATGCAAGGAAGGAGAGAAGCATTGTCATCAGGGATGCAACAAAGGGTCTATCAGATCCCATCCTGGTATTGACATATTGGAAAGGCTATTGACATCTGTTGAAGATAACATAAGAAATTAACTAAAAGAAAAATTTTATTTATATTTGGAAAACATGAATTTATAAACACATTTCCACATTATATACAAAATGGAATTCATTCTAGTTGTACAGCATGTGAATTATATTTGAATCATAACTGATAAATGAAAAATATTCGTAAACCAATTTCGAAATGGGTTCATTTACTATTATTCTTAATTCTGAGTTGAGGAAGAAATGCTATCTTACATTGGTTTTGGATTGAGTTGGGAAATTTTAAAAATAGCTGTTTGATGTACAGAGAGAAAGCCTAACACGTTTCCTTTATTTTAAACCTTTGTTTCTTTTTTTTTTTATGCAATATAAAAACATATATAAAACACTGTTACACTTTCCAATATTGAGATTCCCACCACTCCCAATGCAGAAACCTTTCAGTGTTATTTGTGTGCAGGAGGATGGGAAAACTCTCAGCCTTACTGGACTCGGTCTCTTAGTCATACTACTGTAACTACACATAATCTTAATATTAAAAAAGCAATACTTTGCTAATGCCATGGTGATTAACAATATTTAGAGATCTACAACAGAAAAGAAAATCAAAATATAATTGTACTACTAATAATATGAAATCAATTTACTTTTATAAAAATATTCACTTCAAAGAAAAAAAAAAATGTAGCTTTCCCAAAACTTCCTGAGTTTTAGAAAGCAACATTTTTGTAAGGAAAATTACTAAGTTTTACAGATCTGTGTACAGTGACTTAATTTTGATTTTCTATGAGGCAATGGTATGCATCAATGTACCAAGAAAGATAGATCAACTACATAAGTCTCTTTGTATATTCAGAAGTATGATGAAGTCCTGTGCAGGTAAATCAAATTAACCTGGAAAAGACTAATATCCACATTTAATTTTAACACCAATCACAGCAGCTAGTACACAGAAATGTTGGATATTGATGATTTCAGACTAGTTGAACAAGCTGTTAATGGTGTGTGTGTGTGTGGTAAACTGCCACTTTTTACAGTGGATGCATTCCTAGCAACTAACAATATTATCAGCAACTCAGTAACTGACAAAGGCCTTTTTCAACATAAAAGCAAGTTTCCACAGAGGTAGCAGGGTTTCCCCCATCTGAAACGGATTTTTCTATCTGCAAAACAGGAAAATTGAACATATTGAAAATTGCAAACACAAAATGTGTTTAAATCGACTTCCTGTGAAGTCCTGTGGAAATGGAAAGCAGAAATAAGATCATCTGTCAGTTGTGTGCATTCTCTGGCACAGTTTTTTTTTTTTTTTTTTTTTTTTTTAACCCCATGATGACACGTCAAAGTTTTTGGGAAGAAAACCCTGCCACCTCTGTATGAGATTAACTTGTCTTAAGTTGAACAGCACTTATAAAACTGCATTTTACATCTTAGATTGGATTCAGAATTGGATATTTCCACCAACTTCAATGTTTACTTTTAAAATACAAGTTCACTCATAATAGCATCATGTAGAAAAGAGTCTTAAAAAAATAAAGACAAACTTTTTATTTAAATATAAAATAATCATTAAAAAAACAACACAATTTCAGCTGTTCTTAACTGAGTTAATGTTCTGTGCATGATTTTCATCTAAGGAAAGAAATCCAAGGTTCACTGCTAAAGTTTTTCATGCTTGTTACATAATTTGTTTGCAGCACTCACTAAGTGCATCAGACATTAGTGGAAATCACCACCTTGTGAAATTACTGTGCTATCATAAAGCTGTTGACAATTAAAGGCACTGAGAAATAACTCCTTCATATAATTAGTAATAAATGGATGAGAGAGAGAGATGACCAGCACATCTTTTGTGAATCAGTGAAAAAAAAAATTAGTTAAATAACAGGATCAGAACTTATCTTTCCAGCTAACAGACTGCATTGTTCTTATAAAAGGTAACAATTTAGCAGATATACTGATAGGTATGGATAACGCTGCTTGTAAAGAAAAAGTTATATCTCATTGTACTGATTTATTACTGATACCTTAATGCATAGCATTACACATATCCGCAAGGAGATGTGCTTTGCATTATAGGAGATACTGAGATAGGAGTGATGAGAGCTTTCTCCACCTTTGCAACGAGTTGCCTGGTGTTGCACTACCTTACCCCAGTCCTGAAGATACTTTCAGGCACAAACTTTGTTTGCTCATGCTTGGATAAAGGATTAAACTAAACTTATTATAGTCTAACCAAGTGAAAAATGCATCTTTCTCTGAATCCGGAGTAATGTAATAATAAGGTTGCACACCCTTCGGCTACTCCTATAGGTTACGATGACTTCTCATTGCTTCTGCCTTTGTATCTCCACTACTGGGCCTGGCTCCCACTGACGAGACCTCAATAAAGGTTGAAACCGGTATGGGTAGTGGCCCTTGCCTTAATGCATAGCATTACACATATCTGCAAGGAGATGTGCTTTGCATTATGGGAGATACTGAGATAGGAGTGATGAGAGCTTTCTCCACCTTTGCAACGAGTTGCCTGGTGTTGCACTACCTTACCTTACCCCAGTCCTGACGATACTTTCAGGTGCAAACTTTGTTTGCTCACACTTGGATAAAAGATTAAACTAAACTTATTATTATCTCATTGTACAGTTGTCGATAATTAGCAGTGAAAATGTTATTATCATGCATCACGTATGAAAATTAGGAACAGCGTGTATAGTATACAGTAACTTGAATAAAAATTAACAAGACAGTGAACAAAATAATGAATTAATGCAGATGCTTGACACACTTCTAAAAGTAATCAGCATCTGACACATTTCAACTGCTAGAAATAAAAAGTCAGTGGCATTATTTAGAGTGCAATGACAGATTAATACAATTTATTAATTTTATTAATAAATGCTTTTGTAGCATGACTAGAAGAATGACAGGAGGACAATGCACCCTTCAATTGGAAAAGACCCAAATTCAGTCCATCTGACACACAGAGAATCTTTATATGTTTTTTTTTTTCATCTGAAAGTGAGTTAGCTAATCTCATATACAAATAAGTTTGTTTGTTTTTTTCCCCCCATTCTAGAAACTCTGGTTTTTCATCCAACATACAGGCAAATGTTACAAAAAATCCTTCAGTGGAGCAGTAGACAGTGGTAATGGCTGTATGAGAGGATTCATAAATGTAGACAGTGGTTGTGTAGAGTGGAGTGACCTCCCACAGTGAGTCCTTAGAAGTGTCAGATAATAATGACAGTATACAGAATTAGTAACACCATATGAACAGAGGATTAACAAGTGACAGGAGGAATCTTTATGTAGACTTTTTCAATCGAAAGTGAGTTAGCCGATCCCATACGAAGGTAGCGGAGTTTTTTCTCCCAGAAACTTGGGTTTCATCCCACATACAGACAAATCAGCCCTTCAGAACACATGCAATTTACAGACAAAAAGTACTAGTTGTGGTGGTGGTGGGAAGAAGATGGTGTTAATGGAGTAGCAGTAGAGGTGGATACAGTTGTATAGCAGGTGTCCTCCTGCAATGAGTCTTCAGACTGCTTGGAGGTGTCACAAATAGTAATAAATAAGTGTAGACAGTGGCTGGCTGTGTAGTGTAGCGTAAGTGCCCTCCCACAGCGAGTCCTTGGAGGTGTCACATAATAATGTGGCTAAAATCAATGACTATATGGAAAATGGAAATTCACTATAATAGCTCTCCTCCTGAGCCTCAGGGGTTCACTTTAGTGAGTACGGGTGTGGCAAACCAGAGGTACCTGATGCTGGACCATGCCTTACTTCATGTAACATACATCTGTTATATTATCTGTAGACTGGTCCCTCCTCTTCTTCCCTTGCTTCTTTCTTTCTTCTCTTCTTGCTCCTCCCCCAAATGCTATTAGAGTTCGAGGGGAATCTTTCCTATTTTGCTGTGTCATTTCATCTTGTGCTAACAGGACATTATCAAACACCGTAACATGATTAGGCTATTAAAAAATGTTCATACCACATCATCCGTCGCACAGGTTACCAAGCGACGCATTCGGGTTTTAGGCAGAGGGACCCGTTCTAAAAATATGTTACAGTCTCCCTTAGACACCACTCCTCAGCACTCTGCTAGAGGAAACTCCATCAATGGGCCCACTACCCATTTGGGGAGGTGTTTAGGGGCAGCGCAAAGAAATGGTTCTGCAAAAGGACGGAAATGGCAACGACAACGGCAGACAATAGCTTTAGGCAACTGGAACATCTTCTCTCCGACAGGGAAGGAGTTGGAACTGGTGGAGGAAGCCAAGCGCTACTGGCTAGACTTAGTCGGGCTTTCTTCGACCAAGAGGAGAGGCTCTGGAACTGTCAACCTGGATAAGGGGCGGAAGTTCTACTACTCTGGTGTGAGCCCGACAATGTTTGCTCAGGCGGGTGTGGGGATACTCAAGCCCCCAGCTGTCAGACTGTGTGGCTGAGTGGATCCCATTGAGAGGACAGGTATGTGTGTTAAGGCTTCAGATGAAAAACCATGATTTGGCTGTGGTGCAAGCCTATGCATCTAATCTGGAGTCAGAATACTCTGCCTTTCGAGAGGAAGTGGATGCTGCTTTTGACAGGGTGGCAAACATGGAATCAGTCCTGCTAATGGGTGACTTCAATGCACATGTTGGAACAGATGACCAGACACGGAGGGGTGTGGTTGGGAGAAATCACACCCCTGACCTTAACGCGAATGGGTAGAAATTATTGGACTTCTGCTGTACTAACAGCTTGTCCATAATGAATACCTTCTTCCAGCACCGAGAAGTCCATAAGTATACCTGGTACAGGGATACACTAGAACAAAGGTCTCTGACTTCTTTATAGTCTCAGCAGACTTATTTTCCTCAGTGTTGGCCATTCGTGTGAGAAGAGGGGCAGAACTGTCAACTGACCACCACCTTGTTGTGTGCACTCTACCATCAATGCTGGTAGGCCTAAGCAGCTATACCGCGTGAAATGGGAGGCACTGAAAAATGAGGCTGTGAGGATGAATTTTGCAGATGACATTTCCTCCAGGTTCAAAGAGATTCCCAAGCATACTGCAGATGTTGAGGAGGAGTGGAAGCTGTTCAGAACAGCTGTCACTGCTTCTGCAATCTCATGCTGTGGCAGAAAGCAGCTTGGCGTGGCAATGGGCAGTGAGAAAAGGACACCTTGGTGGAACCAAGAAGTCCAAAAAACTGTCCGGGACAAAATGGAGTCCTACCTAACATGGCTTAGAGTCAGGTCACCTGAGATGCGTTTGCAGTATGTCGAGGCACAAAAAGCTGCTGCTGAGGCAGTAAAGACAGCAAAGCAAAAGGCTTGGGAATCCTTTGGAGAAAGATTACTCATCCTATGCAAATACAAACAAAGTATTCTGGCAGCCCATCCACCACCTTCGAGGGAGGAAATCGTGCACAGCAAGGGCAATTAAGGCCTCTGATGGTGCATTTTTAACAACCAAGAAGGATATCCTCCACAGATGGAGGGAATGCTTTGAGAGCCCTTCTTACCCCAAGTGGCCCAGCAGTTGTGGACATCCAAGAGGTGCAGATCGAGGCAATGACTTGTCTCACAGCAGAAGAGAAATTAAATTCGGCCAAAAATACTAAAAGCCTTAAATCGAGATTGTGTTCTCTGGTTGACTCAAGTGTGTCAGGCTGCTTGGATAACTGGGCGAGCACCAAAGCAATGGCAGACAGGCATAATAATACCAGTCTTCAAGAAGGGAGACCAGAAGGATTGCAGTAGCTATCGTGGCATCTCTCTGCTCAGCCTGCCTGGGAAAGTGTATGCTAGGTGCTTGGAAAGACGGTGCAGGAGCATGGTTGAGTCAAAGTTCCAGGAAAAACAATGTGGCTTTCGTCCTGGTAGAAGCACAATTGACCAAATCTTCACTTTAAGGCAAGTCTTTGAGAAATCTTGGGAATATGCCAAGAATGTCTACACATGTTTTGTGGACTTGGAGAAGGCATATGACCGGGTTCCTCGGGATAAGCTTTGGCAAGTAGTACAGGAGTATGGAGTTGATGGCCAACTATTACCTGCCATCAAGTCCCTGTATGAATGCCCAGAGTTTTGTGTCAGGGTAAATAGCACAAAGTCTGAACCTTTCACAGTCTCCGTTGGCCTCCGCCAAGGGTGTGTTCTGTCACCCCTCCTTTTCATAATATTTATGGACTGGATTGATAGGCACAGCCAAGGCAGTGAGTGTGTCAGAATTGGAAGATGTAGCATTGGACGTCTGCTTTTTGCAGATGACCTAGTTCTGCTTCACTCTTCCACAGATTACCACCAGCGGACCCGATAGGTTTGTAGCTGTTTGTGCAGATGCCAGAATGAAGATCAGTGTGGCCAAAACTGAAACATTTGTGGTCTCAAGACAACGATCCCAGTGCACTCCATATTCACGAATGATGGAAAATGGGACGTAGAACTAGATACTCTAATTGGCTTAGCAAGCTCCATATTGCGGGAGCTTGGCCGTTCGGTAGTATTGAAGTGGGAGTTAAGCCAGAAGGCAAAGCTGGCTGTCTTCAATACAGTCTATGTCCCCATCCTCACCCATGGCCATGAGAGTTGGGTAATGACCGAAAGAATGCGGACACAAATCCAAGCGACTGAAATGAGGTTCCTTCGAGGGGTTGCGGGGCTGACAAGACTCAACAGAGTCAGAAGCTCTGCAATTCGGGAAACCCTCAATACTCAACCGCTGCTTCTCCGTGTTGAGAGATCATGGTTACATTGGTATGGGCACCTGGTCAGAATGCCACAAGAGAGGCTCCCTCAGCAGGCCCTCTTTGCCAAGCCAGAGGGTGGGAGGCCAAGTGGAAGGCCAAGGACTCGCTGAAACATTATATCCAAATCGGTGGACACATTTGGGAATCCCACCAGAACACCTGAGCTTGATGGCTAAGGATCACGACCACTGGAAGTTCCTCTTGCAGCTGTTGCCCCCACAACCCAATTAGGAAAGGTGGCCTTGAAGATGTATGTATGTAAGCTCACCTCCTGTATGTTCAATGCAGCACATCCTGCAGTTTTTTGACCTAATGCAGCACACTATCTTAGACTGCCAGCATTATTATACCTAGGGTGCTGCACCCACCAAATGCAACATTTTCCATGTCCTCACCATATATGGGTCCACATGACTTTTTAAACTTTAAGGAACTTGGGCATAAATATATTTTGTGCAATGTGAAATTTTTAGCAATGATACCAAAGGAAATAAATGAAAATAAAATAAAGCAATTTTTTTAAAGTGCTTCAAACAGGAAGAGATGCAGACACTTTTTAGGGGATCAGTTCTCTAACCTGGTGATCAGCCAATTTTCTGCATCCTTAGTTTTAGCAGTTATGCTGATCAATGTTGCAGAACATTTTATAGTGAGGTGCGATGAAAATTATTCAAACAGTGTCAAGGTTAGAATTCCAAACATTGAAGCAAAAGTGAGAGCGGTGCATGTACTCTCCTTTCTCAATTTCATTCTGATCCTTGATGTTATTGTAAAGTATGAAGAGTGAAATATCCATCTCTGCCTTCCTCCCAAGCAGATTCTTTCATTGTTGATTTATCACAGAGGCATAATATGTGTGTGTGTAATATTTTAAGAATGTTTTCTATGCTTAACTATTATGCACTATATTCTAGAAATGTAGATACTAAGAATAAAAACACTTCTTAATACTTCCCTAAAATCAGCTGTTCAAATTCTGGATTTCAAAAATCCACACAGGAAATCTGAGTTCTTGCATCTTTTACTTTTACATACATTAATATGCAAATACTTAAATGCTGTAAATCAGAGCATGAGCAATTGGATTTAGTAAAATGCGACCACGCATTCTTTTTAAATGAGATTTGCCCCTTTTTTTTAAGCACAGAAGCAAAAAAAAGGTGCCAAAATAAAAGAAAAGTAGCATATAAAAGTTGCAGTCTCAGCAAATATGTACTTAATAAATACTAAATAACAATGACAACCAAAAGAATACAGAATCATCTAAATTTGAAGTCCATGATACTATGTCATTTGATATCCCTACTAACTAAAAGACATAAAAATAAGCATCATTAATTATTTAAGAGAAAAAAAAAAAAAAAAAAAAAAAAAAAAATATATATATATATATATATTTATATATATATATATATATATATATATATATTTATATATATATATATATATTTATATATATATATATATATTTATATATATATATATATATTTATATATATATATATTTATATATATATATATTTATATATATATATATTTATATATATATATATTTATATATATATATTTATATATATATATATTTATATATATATATATATATTTATATATATATATATATATTTATATATATATATATATATTATATATATATATATATTTATATATATATATATTTATATATATATATATTTATATATATATATATATTTATATATATATATTTATATATATATATATATTTATATATATATATATATATTTATATATATATATATATATTTATATATATATATATATATTTATATATATATATATATATTTATATATATATATATATATATATATATATATATATATATATATATATATATATATATATATATATATATATATATATATATATATATATATATATATATATATATATATATATATATATATATATATATATTTATATATATATATATATATATATATATATATTTATATATATATATATATATATTTATATATATATATATATATATATTTATATATATATATATATATATATATATTTATATATATATATATTTATATATATATATATTTATATATATATATATATATATATATATATATATTTATATATATATATATATATATATATATATATTTATATATATATATATATATATATATATTTATATATATATATATATATATATATATTTATATTTATATATATATATATATATATATATTTATATATGTGTGTGTGTGTGTGTGTGCGTGCGCGCGCATCACCTTTTGGAAAAATAAGAAATGTATTACAATATGGAACAGCTTTCATCTTAGAGTACTCCTGGTTATCATTTCATTTGGCAAGTTACAAGTGATAAAAAGTAATCAGGATTTGATTATGTGGACACAAACAATACAAAATGTGGAATCATTAGGCGAAAGGTTCAGGATACCATGTTTGAAAAGCGTTTTCTGTAGCGTACACGGGAACAGATGACCATTCATGGAGAAGAAATATTTATATGCAGTTAATGCAACTAATACTTTAGTAAAGAGCGATCTGGGGAAAATCGTCTGTTCCTCCGAGATTCTAGAGTTACAATTATTAGAACACCAAATTGCACATACAATTCATTGTCGGTTGCGAGAAAGCATGCGCTTATACAGAACAAATTATTTGTAAAATAATATTTGACCATATATTTCATGCTGATGATCTTTATAATAGCGAGCTTATTTCGAAGTATCACAAAGAAAGGCCATTCAGTAATTTCTTTAAAATTGCATCTGTTAATGTTATATAATTTTATTATTTCCTATCATCTCCATGAAGTCCAAGAAATAGTGTTTGTTAGAAAATAATACAACTACACAACTGACTAACCTAATATGAAATATTTCCTATTACGTAATTTCAAATACTATGCAATTTCCGAATTGTTTGGCAATTTCTAGCGCAATTATTATGGAACAACAGTATGAAACGCATCCACACAGAGCGTTAAAAAGCAAGCGGGCTGGAGTCCGTTTACACAAAACAATGATTCACTCACTTCCTTCCTGTGCACAGGAACCGTTGATAACATTCTATTCCACATGCAAAAATAGCTCATCTAACAACATAACCGAAAGGTATCTTAATTTAAACTACCTTAAATTTTTATTTATGTAATTTTGTTGACGGTTACAAGTTCAAAAACCCGGGAATACTTTACAGGTGACTGTTAGTAAACTTGGGTGTACCGGTTTGGCAAGATGACCTCTAACAAATATTGTCAAGATTTCCTTTTCCATGCCTGCGGCATTAACGGATACAACGTCTTTTGATCATAGATGCATATATCTATATCTAATATACTTGCGTATCTTACTTTCACTACAGTGCATTAATACCGCAAATGAAACATCTTTGAAACACTAGCAATCTCAGGTATGCGAATAGCACTTTTGTAAAAAAAAAAATATATATATCATGACTACTTACCAATCCAATAAACAATTCGTGGAATAAACTACAAAACACTTCGTTAATCAGCACCTCTTGCAAAATTGTAAATTTTTTTTTTTTCGTGGAGTAAATATTATTTATAACGATATCAGAAACTAACGCAACCTGACTACACAGATACCATGCCGTCCATACACTAATGTTTAAATTACAGGTGGCCGCTTACCTTTAGCGGGTTTTCAATGGAAGCGCCCTCTAACAGCAAATATCTCAATCACATAACTCTTTCATTTGATAATAGATGGCGCAACGTGATAGGCATTGCTAAATTGCAAGTCTCCGAGCGGTATTAAAATTTTGCAAACATTGCAAAATATTCATACAAAGTCAATAATCACAGTACGCATTTGATAAAAGGTTTTAAAATCGCTTTGGTAAGTGTGTAACAGACTTTATTCTAAGCTTTTTATTAATGCTTACACCAGCCCTATACAAAACGTGGCTAAACTTATACTGTACCTGTGTGTGTGATCAACATGCGTATTATATCACAGAAACAAATATTGAATGAACTTATTTAAGTTAAGGGATATTGCATCCCATATTGTTTCTTAGCCGAATAAGAAACTCAAAGAGTTTCATGCCGAATATAGAAACTATATAACGTTCGGCGATTCCAAGCGTAAGCAAATACCTGGAAAGCAGCACCTGATCCATTTAGGTAGTGCAAACTGAGGCCCTTTCTATGAGTTTCCTCAGTTTGCACAACCTAAATGGATCAGGTGCTGCACTATCCAGCTATTTGCTTACGCTTGGAATCACCGAACGTTATATAGTTTCTATATTCGGCATGAAACTCTTTGAGTTTCTTATTCGGCTAAGAAACAATATGGGATGTAATATCCCTTAACTTAAATAAGTTCATGTCGCCGAATTGAAGCCTTTGGCTCTTCATTATAATTAATAATTGAATGAAATAATTTTGAAATAGCCACATTTAAGTAGCATCATCGATATATTAAGATGCGGGTCTTAATATATCGCTAAGATATATTAAGACCCACTTAAGAGACATTATATAAATCATCATTATCATCATCATCATGCATATCAAGGATTTAGGACTAGCATGGTCTGTTAGAAGTCATCGTTTAAGAGGACGTCCTGGTTTTCTTTTTCCTAATGGCTTATACTTGAAGGCTTGTTTTGGTAATCATTCTCTTTTATTCTTTGAACGTGTTCCACCCATTTATGTTTATATTTTTTAATTTTTTCAATTACTGGTTCTTGGTTTAATTCTTTCATAATTTCTTCATTTCTTTTGTGATCAAATAGGGTATACTTTGCAGTTTTTCTCATAAACTTAATTTCTGGTGTTATTAATCTTTTGTCTTTTTGTTTTATTGTCCAGATTTCGCTTCCATACATTAAGACTGGTAGGACTAATGTATTGTATACTTTTAGCCTGGTTTGTTTTTGAACTAGGTTTGGTTTAAATATAGAGTTAATTACTCCTGTTATTTTTAAATATTTTGCAATTTTTACGTTTATATCTTTTTCATTTTCATATGTGATCATACATCCTAGGTAGTTAAATGAATTCGCCTGTTCTAAGATCTTGTTATCTATTACTATTTTAGTTCTTGCTGGATCTTGTCCTTTAATGACCATTGTTTGTGATTTTTCCGTTCATATTATCATTTTCCATAATCTAATCTTTGGATATCTTATTTAGATCTAAAATAGTTTTCTGTAAGTTATCTTCAGAATTTGTAATTATTATTTGGTCGTCTGCAAAGAGGAGAGTGTTTAAGTTAACTGTAGGAGAAAGTTTAATTCCTCGATGTAAATTTTTACTCCATTTTATTATTATTTCATTTAAGTAGACATTAAAAAGAGTTGCTGAGAGGGGACATCCCTGTCGGACCCCTTGGTTTATCTCTCTCGTATATGATAGCTCGTGATTTAATCTTATTTGTATTTGATTATTTTCATAATACTTATGATAGCTTTCTTTCTTTGTTTTAATAACTTTTCTTTTAACTTATATAAATCATATTTTATATAATTATTATTATATATTTATATTTATTATTATACCTCCGAATCAAAAATTGGAATAATCAAAGAAAATGTGTTGGATGACTTGCAAGGAGCATCATCTAAAATCTACGTATTTGGAATAAACCGTGGTATAAGTATACTTAAGCCCGGCGCGAAGCAGGGGCAGAATGGGCGAATGTCGCAGGCAGAAAAGTAAAAGGGCGGAAAACTTAAAGTTTATGTTACAATTTTACTGGAGGCAGAAAAAATTAAATTGGATATATCATATATTTTAAAAATATTAAATGCATATATAAATATTTCTAAAGATAATTATATTTTACTCTAATTATATAAGCTCCAAATAATTATTTTTATTTTGATAATCCCTGTGACAGAAACATTTAGATCCAATTTCATTGAGAAAAGACGAGCAGAACGAGAAGTCATTCGAGCTCAGCAAGAAAATCAATCGCGGATATTTTTGAAATTATCAGAAACAAGAGGCAGCGAAAGCGACGTTCCTGTGGAGTCCCCCACTGACAATGAGTCTGAAAATTCGAATTTGTGTTTAGATGATAATCAGGCTCTTGAGAAACATCCAATAGCTTCGACGTCAAATACAAATACCCCGACACTAAATTACGAGCTTTTTGACGATCCAGCTTTATGGCCACACTTGACCAATTCAATAATTGATGTATTAGTAAAACGAGGTCCTCCTGCTGAATCAAAAGAGACTGTTTTTCACGCGATGAACATAATAGAAGTTTTCATGTATCGTATTATAATAAGATTTAGAGTAACGGAGAAACCATTAAAAGATCTTCGTCAATTTACTCAAGCTCAAAAAATATAGTACTTTGTTTCTGCCGCAAATTATTTTCTAATATTCGAACTATGAACTTAATTTCGGAAGGAAATAACGATTGGAAACATATGTCCCAAGTTCTTCAGCGCAACGAAAAATCTCAAGAACATTTTAATAATTTTGAAAAATGGATTGATTTGGAAAAGCGTTTAAAAAACGAAACTACAATTGATCAACATCGGCTAAAATTACTCAAAAAAGAACAAGAACACTCAATGCGTGTTTTAAAACGCATAATATCAGTTATTAAATTTCTTGCCAAAGAAAACATAGCGTTCAGAGGAAGTTCAGATACTCTATATACAAATAATAATGGAAAAATTATTTAAATTAAGGGGATATTTTATCCCACATTATTTCAAAGCCGAATAAGAAAACTCTAAGACAGAAATCAAAGAGTTTCATGCCGAATATAGCAAACTATAAAAATTCGGCAAGTCCAAGTGTGAGCAAACACCTGGGTGGTACAATACCGGACAACTCGTTGTAAAGGTGGATAAGAATAGCGATCCTAGCTTTATCCACCTTTACAACGAGTTGCCCGGTATTGCACCACCCAGGTGTTTGCTCACACTTGGACTCGCCGAATTTTTATAGTTTGCTATATTCGGCATGAAACTCTTTGATTTCTGTCTTAGAGTTTTCTTATTCGGCTTTGAAATAATGTGGGATTAAATATCCCCTTAATTTAAATAATTTTTGCATCGCCGAAGTGAAGCCTTTTGGCTCTTTATTTCATTAATAATGGAAAAGTTTTGAAACTGGTGGAATTATTCGCCGAATTTGACAGCGTATTACAAAAACCTGTAGAACGCATAAAAAACAATGAAATTCACGTTCATTATTTAGGGAAATGTATGCAAAACGAAATCATTAAGTTACTTAACGCTAGTGTCGCCGATACTTTATAGTTTACTATATTCGGCAAGAAACTCTCTGATTCCAATCTTTGAGTTTCTTATTCGGTTTTAAAACTATGCGGGATTTAATATCCCCTTAATTTAAGTAACGAAATCATTAATATATTGAGTAATGAAATTTTAAAAAAAATTGTATGTAAAATAATGAATGCTAAGTATTTTTTAATAATTGTTGATATTTCGCGGCAGGGGCAAATGCCTTTAATTGTAAAAAGTGTTTCTATAAAAGAAAAAAAAAATGAAGAAACCCGAGATATTATACAAATAGAGGAAAGATTTCTAGATTTTATTAAAATTAATAATACAACAGGAAGTGGTATAATTTTTAGAAGAAAAAACTTAAATATTCAAAATATCCGTGGTCAGGGATATGACAACGGGTCAAATATGAAGGGGAAGAATGCAGGGGTCCAAGCACTTTTAAGGAACAAAAATCCTAGATAATTTTTTGTTTCCGTGTTGTACGCATTCCTTGAACTTGGTATTGAGCGATGCAGCAAGCTGCAATGTAAATACGGTTTTATTTTTTGACATTATTCACTCAATCTATGATTTCTTTTCTTCATCGAGTCATCGATGGGGAGTTCTAAACCACATCCAAAATTTTACTTTTAAACCTTTATGCACGACAAGATGGGGAAAGTCGCGTTCGAAGTTGTAAAAGCAATACGAAAATATTGAATACATGAATACATGAAGCTTTAATCTTTATCACAGAAGATGACAGCTTACTTTGGCAAGAAGGCATTAAAACAAAATTGGAAGCTAGTTCGTTAGCAAAAAAAAAAAAAAAAAATTAATTCTTTCAAGTTTATATTTGGCACATTTGTTTGGTATCACATTCTAAGTGAAGTCAATGGTCAATGCATACAATTGCAAAATATCTCTTGCAATATTATGGAAGCCTTGAAATCATTAGATGTCACGAAAAAATTCTTGACGTCATACAGAAGCGAAAATAAATTTTGGAAAGTTAAGCATCAAGCCCATAACTTTGCTCTAAATATTGGGTTGAATGCTGATTTCTCAACTAACGACAGCACACGAACTCGACATGTAAAAACTCAATCTGATTATGTATGTCCTGACGAATCAATTACTAATTTTGAGCGACAGTTTCAAATGAATTCTTTTAATGTAATTCATGATTCAGCAATAACATCAATTAAGAGATTTGAACAGCTAAATAAATACGAATCAATTTTTGGGTTAATTAACATTGGTAACTTAAAATTTGATAATGATACAGCAAAAAAACTTCTTTCGACTTGGAAATTGTTCTGTCTGATGGTGATCAAAAAGATATTTCAGCAATAGATTTATTAGATGAATTAAAACTATTGTCTCGCGGGATATCAAATAATTATTCTCCCAAAGAAGTATTCAATTATATTTGCGCAAATAACTGCATAAGTCTTTTTCCTAATGTGCACACATCACTACCTACGAATTCTTTTAACAATCCCAACTACAGCTGCAAGTGCAGAACGCAGTTTTTCTAAATTAAGACTTTTTAAAAATTATTTGAGGTCCACAATGTCCCAAGAGAGATTAGATGGCTTAACCACTTTATCTATTGAAAGTGACATAGCCGAGACATTAGATCTAGAAGAAGTAGTAAAGTCTTTTGCTGAAATTAAGGCTAGAAAGTTTTTTTTTTAATAATTAAAAGTCTTAATTCTTAATTTAGATTTTTTTTTCATATTTGTTTTGTCATATTTAACGTGATTCATGTAATATTTATAAATTGTGTTAAAATTATGCACTCATTATATAACAAATACAAAAATATTTTATTTATTTATTATTATTATTTATTCATTCACTATATATATATATATATATATATATATATAATTTTTATATATACATATACAATTTCGACCGAAGGGCGGAAAAAAAAATCTTGCCCACACTCAAAAATTTGCTCGGGCCGGCGTTGAGTGTACTATAGTATTCAAATAAACCGTTCGTAGGTGGAAGCCACATAAAAACATATTTATCAGCGAGAATTAGTTTTATTAAAATAACAGAAAATTCCACTAGTTTCGTAAGTCGTCGGACTCACATCATCGGGAGAAACGATCTGATATTGTCTGATTAAAAAATAATAAAAAGTATAATCCCACATAAACTTTATGAAATTCAACAGTTTAATACATATAAAAGGGTGAAAGCAGTTGAATTAAATAACGTGGGTTTAATGGAACAAGAGTTAGTTTATGCTCCTGATTTGTTCTGCCACATAATGCGTGTCATATCCAAGGTCCATGGATGTCAGACGTTGTTACACTGTGTGGGAGTAAGGAGCATTTCCATTTAGGCTTTTAGTTTTGTAGACAGAAGACGTCTTAAGCTTGCGCGGCAATAATTGAGCTTTGCGTTGTGTATCGAAGGTCGACAATGCTTGCTCGTCTAGTCAAAGCTACCTTGGCTTGCTCGGTTGTGGGAGCTTCCAGGTGCTCGCAGCAGCACTGTGATTTCGTGCGCCCTCATAGCCATTTCCGCTCCCTTCACCACGTCGTCTTAACCACAGGTCATACGCAGTCAAAGTAGCTCTAGCCAATGAGCTTCAGCCAGCCTTTACAAGTGTGCGTGTTGCTTGGGAAAATTAAGTTACAACTTTTGATGACGATGTTATTGACCAGTTCATAAAGAAGAACCGGAGGGTAGAAGTTGTATTCAAGTAGCTAAATCGGAAAAGATAGAATATCATTTGTAAAATAAATGTTGTATTTGTATGATTAAATGCACATAAATTTCTAAATATATAGTTTTAAACGGTTAGTAATTCCTTATTTCGCTGATCAGACTTCAATCACACCTCTCACTCTCTGAATGATAACAAGAGCAAGCGTGAATTTCAAGACCAGCATTCGCCTCTGATTGAAGGTATTTACGTGATGTGGTTTTGCATAACTAATAAGAAAATCCGGTGATTTAAAAAAAAAAAAAAAAAAAACGTATGCAGTTTCTTCACAAAGAGTTCTTTCTATGGCATGTTCCATGATTTATGGACCACTGTACAACAGTCATAATCAATAGGGCATTTCCATTTTTAACCATAATTGGGTGCCTATGTGTTCTTTCCTTTTTCGACATATTTTTTACATAATACGACATACGAATTTCTACGGAATTCTTACCTACATAGCAAATGCCGCAAAAACAATGAATTTTATATACTCTATGTCTTTTTTTTTTTTTTTTTATGGCAGGATGGATGTGGAGTTTCAGGAGGGTGTAAAAAATGTAGTAATCTTGTACACTTTGAGAAAAGCTACTTTAACATCCTAATTACGTAGCAGTGCCGAGATCTTACATTCTGAATATAGGACGAGTTAATTGCATTTCTGAACTATTGCTTGTTGGAAGGAATTTTACAAAGTATGTCGAAAAATTTGTTACTCGCCCTCGGGGAGAGAGAGAGAGTTTGTTTTAAATAGCACAGAATATGTAAAATAACAACCATCACTAGAAGATTTCTACATGCTGCTTCACATCACCATCCATGGCAGAAGATGGATATGATCAGAACGTAGACCATTCTCAGTACCATGGAAAAAGAAACGAAGAATTTTGTTTCCTCGTTCCTGTTGAGGGATATCTCTGATTCTCCCCATCTTAATTTATCTTGTTTTTGTGATTACATTTTCATCGGCACCACATTATATCATGTCCTTTCCTTCACATATTAATCATTTGGAAACGAAATTTGCATTGGCGCAGTTGGCTATATGCAAATAGTTCGTCCGAATGTACGTAGATGCTGTTGAGGAAATAAAATATGCAGTTGGCTAGTGCGCGGTACTTGTTAGTTATGCCGAGGTTGTGAGTTCGAGCCTCCCCTGGCGTAAATGATTTTTTTACAGTTCGAATCCCCCCATTGGCATGGATGTTTGTGGTTGTCTGTGAAAATACTAGTTGTGGTGGTGGGCGATAGATGGCGGTGGTATAGATTATGATGGTAGTTGCGGTTTATATGTCTCAGTCTTGTTTTCAGTGGTATTTTAGAATTATTTTGAAACTTAAAAACCACTTTAAATTTCAATTTTTAATCCACATTAAGATTAACTTGTTGAAGAAGATACACACAGCCAGTCTACAGAACCCTGTGAATAAAAGATGTCAGAAGTTTTATTTATTTTTATATTAAACTAGCACGTAAAATATACCACCTATTAACTTCCGAAAAACATTAATTCGAAAAACATGAATAATTTTTTTTTCAATAATTTTATTTTTATAATTTTTTTTCTTCCATTTTTCATAATTTAAATTTGAAATGATTTCTTGTGGAAATTTTCTCTTATTGTTCTCTTAAACTCACATAAGTCGACTGACCAATGGATTAAAAAAGTATCCCACTAAACTATAATTGGAAGAAAATATTGCACATATAGGAAACATGAATTCAAATAAAACATAAAATTCCATTACTTAAATTAAGGGGATATTCAATCCCACATAGTTTTAAAACCAAATATGAAACTCAAAGATTGGAATCAGAGAGTTTCTTGCCGAATATAGTAAACTATAAAGTATCGACGACACTAGCTTTAGCCAATGCAAGTGATCCAAGTACGTAGTACAATACCGGACCGTACAAGACCGTAGTACAATACCGGAATTTCGCTATACACTTTGGTATTAGGTCTAGCTACTCACTGATGAAGCCTCAAAAAAGGCTGAAACCGGTCTGGGTAGTGACCTCCCTCCATAATGTAATAACAGCATACATTTCCTAGGAAATGTGTTTTTACATTATGGAAAATACCTAAGAATAGCGATCTGAACTTCCCCCACCTTTGCAACGAGTCGTCCGGTATTGTACTACGTACTAGGATCACTTGCATTTGCTAACGCTAGTGTCGCCGATACTTAATAGTTTACTATATTCGGCAAGAAACTCTCTGATTCCAATCTTTGAGTTTCATATTCGGTTTTAAAACTATGTGGGATTTAATATCCCCTTAATTTAAGTAATGTTTACATTGCCGAAATGACGCTTATTAGCTCTTTATATTTAAGTAATTTAAATAAAATTCCATATTAGGGTAACACTGTAGTTTTTTCAATTAACATTAATGTTATCCGAGCCTTTTAGACTTTATCTAAGAAGAGCTTTATTGCGATCAACGACACCTAAAAGCCATGGTAATTAATGTAATCTGAGATCCAAGGCCACGGCATGCACTTTGGTGGCAACAGTTATTCTACTAACGCCTTGATTCATCTCATTACTGCTATATAATTTTGTGTGTGTGTGTGCGTGCGCGCGCACACACACACACACACACACACACACACACACACACACACACACACACACACACACACACACACACACACACACACACACAGTGCAATTACAGATATAATTATCTGTAATTACGCGCATAATGATAAAATAATGTTATTAAATATGCTTTCACAGAGAAATAAATATCATTACAAATCAGTTTAAATAATTAAAAACAGTGTACTCAAGATGCTATCTGATATCTCTGGTATGTTATATGTTATAAACATCTTAGCCGCTTTCTTCGTTTGCGAACTGCACATTTGGAGTGTACTCATTAATTGTTCTCCATATTTGAACAGCACTTCGAAATAACCCCGAAGTAATATAAAATGATGTGCCATAGAATAACTTTAAGAATGTATCTGAATAAACACCTACCCAGACAAATATCTTAACGCTCGCTTCTTAAGTGAATCCATATGTCTATATTATTCAAAAATTCCGAGAAATTAGGATAATATGTAGAACAAAAGCAGTCACAATCAGCAGCGCCCCTGATGGACAGCTCTCAACTTCTTTCAACATATTTACAAAATATTTTCCGGTATAACGTTTGAAAGGTATGTTGATTAGCTTTAAAATAATTGTACAAGTGGTACGGAAACGTCTCTTTTTAAATTTTCGTTCCAATTTTTTTCCTAAATACCAATAAAGGCCATTTTTAAAAATATTAATTTAATACTGGCAGAAATGTAGACGTACTTTTCATCGGTCAGTGAGTTATCGCACAAAAATTATACAGATGATTCGGATTAGCATTTTTCTCATAGCATAGACTAAAAACCATGCTGCGTTGTTAATGTAACCTGATACCAGCACCAGGGCTACACGTGTCAGTTGATGGCACTTCAAAATCGTGCTTTTAGAGTAAATAGTAATGCCAAAAACCTGGGCACATAAAGTGCTTTGTAAATATTAAACCAATTAATAGAAGCTATCTTCCGTTGAATTCTTTAGTTTATAAATATTTTTGTTGTTATTGAATGAATGCTATCAACAAGCGAAATGGCCATTTGCAGTTTTTCTAGGCATATGTGACTCACTGTTTGTGCTACCATTTACTTAAAGTCGCTTGGCTTCGCGTGCACGTGTCGAAAACAATCCATGAAATCCGAACTCCTAACCACTAATTTGCGAGAGCAAAGTAAACAAGTCCCGCATAAGCCGCAGCGAATAAATTACTTTTAATCTTTAGCAATCACCGAAATGTAGTATTATTACGACTAAAAAACGATTACCAACAAAATAAAACTTTCTGCGAGATGAAATTTTCTTTTGCTTCCTGATGTATAATTGCTTCCTGTGTTCAAGGATATGCCCAAAGCAATTATTTATTAGTAGCTTCTCTTTATGCCTTGCTAATGAAATCACATTAAAGGGAGGAGGTTTTCCAGGTCGCGGTTTTATCAGCTTATCTGTGGCGCTTCCACTCATTTTCCAGTAAAACACTTAACAGTTGCCAAGAAATAACCCACTTTTGTTTTTCAATCTGAACAATAACAACAAAAAAAGTAAGTTTTCTGCACTTATAATTATAACAAAAAAAGTGGCATTCAATTCCCATTAACGAAATTTTTCCCACATAAAGAAGTACACTGTATGCTTTCATTACACATTTTACACATGAACGCATTTTCTAATGGCTGGAAAATACCGTATCGTTACGGAGGGACAAGAAAACATATAATAAATGCATCACTTACAATTAGTTTGTTATATTCCATCGTGAAATGAAATTATGGTATTAAGGGCATTCAAAGTATTTCTTTTCACATGATAATCAAAGTACCGGGTGATTATAAAATAATGTCAAGTTTTCAGAGCCCTTTAGCGAGTAATGTATTGCACGAAACACACCAATATTCGGTAGACGTACACAGTGGAACATGGGGATTCGATTTAACGAAAAAAAATAGTACCAAAAGTCGCCAACAGGGGAAATTTTGGCGCTGCCAAATTTATTTTAGTAGGTGTGACTGATGAATGACTAAATGGCAAATGAGAGACAGCACACATCAATTTCATGACGTTTACTCTTAATTACAAATGAGGTTCAATATGACCACCATTCTGATGTTCCAGGAACTGCATACGGTGCACGACATTTTCTACAGTGGCTCGCAACATATCGGAATTGATTTGTCTCACATGTAACGTTCTTCGATCTTTCAAAGTTGGAATATCGGGTACATGTCCTTGATACACAATGCTTTTACGAAATCCCCACAGCCAAAAGTTACAAGGATTGAGATCAGGCGATCTCGGTGGCCATGGCGTGGGAAAAGCACAATTAATGATTCTTCTGTCAGAGAAATGTTATCCCAAAACACGCTGTACCTGAAGTCCGATATGGGGTGGTGCACCATCCTGCATGAAGATGGTCCAATCGAGACATCCTCTTTGTTGCAGTTGTGGAACCACAAAGTTCTGTAGCATATTGACATACCTGTTAGCATTGACGGAACAGGTCACTGGTCCATTTTGGCGATTTTCCTCGTAAAAGTATGGACCGATGATAAAAGATGCCGTAAATCCGCACCACACTGTGACTTTGGGCGAGTGGATAGGCATCTTGCAGACACACGTGCGGATTAGTTGCAGACCAAATGCGACAGTTTCGTAAGTTAATATCGCCGTTCAAATAAAAGTGCGCTTCGTCACTCCATAAAATCTGCCACGGCCATGCATCATCCACTTCCATGCGCGATAAGAATCTCAAAGATAAGCCGATTCGTGTGGTCGCATCACCAGGGCGCAATTCTTGAACATGACTGATTTTATAGGGGCAAAACTTCAACATCTGATGTAGGATTTTCCACACCGTTGTGTATGTGATATCCGTTTGCAGGGATATTGCTCGTGTACTGCCGGTACTCTGCACATTCGTCATCTCCTGTTCCACAATAGCAGTTGCAACTTGTTCAACTTGTTGGTGATTGATTGGTTTGACTCCCCTGCCTACCCGCACTGCTAGAGTTCCAGTATTTTCAAATCGCCGAATCAGTTTTCATAAGTTTGTTACGCTAATCGGTCCTTTTCGTAAATTTTTCATACGCCGAAATTCACGAAGACAAACATTGGCATTGTTCCGCTGATAATAGAGTTTGACTAACAAAGCACGGTCACGTAAGGTAAGAAGCATCGAAAAGCAGTTCGTCTACAAATGATAAGAAATCTCACAGGCTTTCCTTTTATTGCATGATCGCTCACAAGAAACGCGATAATGCAAATTAAACATTTTACTCGGTAAACAGCGCCAAATTTCCCTTGTTGGCGACTTTTCGTACTATTTTTTTTCGATAAATCGAATCCCCATATTCCACTTTGTACGTCTACCGAATATTGGTGTGTTTCGTATAACACATTACTCGCTAGAGGGCTCTGAACACGACGTTATTTTATAATCACCCGGTATATCATCAGACGCCATTTATATTTTTACTGCAAGTTGATCTTTGCAATGAACGATCACACGACACATGTTCAAACTTATTTAAGCCACTTCAGGCCTCCAGTAATCGGGCGACGGAACGTATCTACCACAATTAAGTCTAATACGTAAACGAAGATGGAATGTTAATAAGAATGGTCTGGTAATAGAATAACATCGTCCCGATTGAGAATCGGCTTGAATTCCTTGATTGAGTTGGATTTATTGTGATTTATGTTGGAAGCAACGAGATTAGCATATTACGGTGGTGGCATTACCTGGAAACTCGGGTTTTTCATTCTCAAAACAGATAAACCAGCCTTAAGAACACGCGATTAACAGACATAACACACTGCCTTCGTAGCGTAAATTGTTCGGCTGTAAATCCAACATAACCTATCCTAACCAAAAATAATTGGTCAGGTTAGGATTCTTAAGTATCTTCTTCGGCCTCTGAAAGTTGAAAAATCCGAATATCCTGGAGAAATTTAAAAAAAAAAAAAAATTCTTTGTCTTCAGCTGAAACATCCCGATTTCTCCTTCGATACCAGACGAGATGATAAACTTTTAACCAAATCACCAAAGCGTCGAATCGTCCTTGCCCATAGTGGAGCAGGTTTGTGTGGATTACATGAAGAAGCAATGACGAATCAATAAAGTAAGAAATGCAAGTGTTCATTGAAGTTTACAGTGGATGAACTGCAATATATTATATGTGTTCTTTCTGTTTAGTCGTAGAACACCATGAATATGAATGCATTTACGTTTGGTTTCCAATCCGTTTTTGTTTATGAATTGATTTTAATGGCAGTAGAGAAGCGTTAGACGCTAGTTTATCTCAGTTCCTTACGAGTTTGGACTGACAAATGTGCTGTTAGATTTTATGACGTTACATCCACTTTAGCGTTTCCCTAAAGTGTAACTAGTTTCGAACACTTGAAATAACTAGTATATTCTAATAGGTGTACATAAAATTCAGTTTACGAAATATTTCTGATTTAATTCAAAAACACATTTTAATTTTCTGTCTGGCCTTTTAATTATAGTGGGAACGTGATATTGTTTCCCACTGGCGCAATTGGTTATCGCTCGGTACTTATAAGACAGTATTTGTGAGTTATGCCGAGGTTGTGAGTTCCAGCCTCCCCTCGGGAAAATGGCTCTTTTTAATTGATCATTAAATTTTCTGCCACTCGATGTGTTAATACATACCACAATCTCTTGTGTGTCGATTGATTTTAAAAGGTATCGTACATTTTTTGGGATTTTTTTTTTTTTTTTTTCAATGAAGGCATGCAACAACAACAACAAGCGGTTGTTGTAAACGCAAGATTTATATGAAATAAATACAGGTATGTTAATAATTTTTAATAATTTATTAATAATTTTTTAATAATTTGTTAATAATAATATATGGTGGGCTCGTCCGAATATACTGAATAAGGACACGTGGACCAACAGGGCCATTAGGGGAAATCATCTTGATTGTAAGGGAAGCGGCACTCCCATGGACCCCTAGCTGGATCTATCCTCTCCTTCTTCTACTTTGAGGAAGAACCACTTACTTTAATCTTTCCTATAAGGCCTTATCAGCAACTCTTCTTATTTTATGACCCCTATGCTATTAGAGTACTCGATGGCCATGGGGTCTTTTCGTTTCTGGCCTTACAACTATGCCCTCTCTATAAACCTTACTATAATTCTTCTATAATCTACTCTTTCCCCTTCAATATACCCTATTCCTCCTATGGGTTTAAATTCGGAAGATGGCTAGTTCAGATGCTTTAAGGTAGCAGCCCTACCACTGAACTATTCCATCGTCAGGCTGGTCCCCTGACATGGAGAACATAATCCTACTTGTAAGCTGACAGAAAAAGATAATCGGATTGAATCTATGGGAAACGACCCTGGAATGGAAAAGGTAAAACGAAAATGGAAACGACAAAATATAATACACATAGCAAACTGGAATGTAAGAGGAACAGCATATAAAGAAATAGAATTAGACCAGTTATTAAATGAAAGAAATTTTAAAATAGCAGTAATCACTGAAACAAAAAAGAAATGAAAAGGAACCATGAGAACCGAAAACTTTAATGTGATATACAGTGGAGTCGACAGAGACCAAAGAGCACAAGCAGGAGTCATGATTTGGATTCATAACTCCCTTTCAAAACAGTTAAAACATTATAAATTATGGAATAAAAGAATAATAGAAGCTAGAATAGCGGCTATTTAACAATAATTGGATTATATGCCCCAGAAGAAGGAAGAGAACAGGATAATATTGATTTTTATAATCAGCTACAAAACATATATAATAAAATAAATAAAAATGATTACACAATTTTAGCAGGAGACTTAAATGCAAGAATTGGAAACACGAAAATTAGTAATAATATAGGAACACATGGAGAACACACTCTGAACAGAAACGATAAAAAATTGATTGACTTTGTAGTTTATAATAACCTAAAAATAAGGAATTCCTTCTATAAACATAAAGACATACATAGATATACTTGGGCAGCAAGAGGATGGAAATCAATATTAGATTTCTTCATATTAAATGAAAAGACATCAAAATTTTCACTAGATGTTAGAGTTCACAGAGGATATGAAATAAGTAGCGACCACTTCCTTGTTAAAATAAAATTAAGATTACCACCTAAATGGCTACAAGTAACAAGAACAGAAAGAAAAATTGAAACATTTGTTTATAAAACTAGACTATTGAATGACACAAATGTACAATGGCTATATGAACAAAGAATTAACCAATATCTAGATAAAATAAAGCAAAATGAAGAAATAGAAATAGAATGGCTTAATATAAAACCGATACTAAATGCAGCAGTAAATGAAAGCTTAGGAAAGACCAAAAAATTCAATAAAAGAAAAAAACTGAAGATCTGGGATGATACAATCAAAGAAATAATCAAAAAGAAAAAAGAAGCCTATCACAAATGGTTAAGCAGTAAAAGATTAGAAGATGAAATAGAATATAAAAGAATAAGAGCCATAGCTAAAAGAGAAGTCAAAAAAAGACATAGAGAATCATGGAATAAATTTGTTTCTAATTTAGAACATGATTTATATAAAATAAGACCCAGTGTATATAAGATTTCGAAACACTTAAATGCAGATGCCAAGGAAAACATAAAATTAAACACTGAATTGAAATTAGAAGAATTTCTAAATTACTACACAGATCTGTGGACAGACAAATATTTTTAAAAAGACAACTGGCAAACAATTAACGAAAATGAAAAGGAAATAACTGAAGAAGAATTAGAAATCAGCCTGAAAGAAACAAGAAATGGAAAATCACCTGGAGAAGATAAGCTCGGTTCAGAACTATATAAATACGCAGGAACAAGATTCAAAGGAAGACTCTTATTATTTTTAAATAAAACTTACTCAACTGGTATCCCTCCCCCCTCCCCCAATAGAATGGAAAAAAGCAATTGTGATTCCTATCTTCAAGAAAGGTAATAGAGATGACCGTAAAAACTATAGAAGTATCAGTATACTAAATTCATGTTACAAAATATATAGCAGAATCTTAAATAACAAACTAATGAAATATTCCGAAAACTTTATTCTAGAAGTACAGAATGGATTTAGAAAAGGACGATCATGTATACACCCAGCCTTTTGCCTAAAATTAATAATAGAGAAAAGAAGAGAATATAATTTAGAAACACATATTGCATTTATTGACTTTGAAAAAGCATTTGACAAAGTTAAAAGAAGCATTTTATTTAACATATTAAAAGAAAGACAAATACCAAATAATATCCTAAAAGCTATCACAAGTATCAAATACAAATGAGATTAAATCACGAACTATCGTATACGAGAGAGATAAACCAAGGAGTCCGACAGGGATGTCCCCTCTCAGCAACTCTTTTTAATATCTACTTAAATGAAATAATAATAAAATGGAATAAAAATTTACATCAAGGAATTAAACTTTCACCTACAGTTAACTTAAATACAAATTCTGAAGATAACTTACAGAAAACTATTTTAGATCTAAATAAGATAGCCAAAGATTATGGTATGATAATATCAACGGAAAAATCAAAAACTATGGCCTTTAAAGGACAAGATCCAGCAAGAACTAAAATAGTAATAGATAACAAGATCTTAGAAGAGGTGAATTCATTTAACTACCTAGGATGTATGAAAATGAAAAAGATATAAACCTAAAAATTGCAAAATATTTAAAAATAACAGGTGTAATTAACTCTATATTTAAACCAAATCTAGTTCAAAAACAAACCAGGCTAAAAGTATACAATACATTAGTCCTACCAGTCTTAATGGATGGAAGCGAAATCTGGACAATAAAACACAAAGACAAACAAAGATTAATAACAGCTGAAATGAAGTTTGTGAGTAAAACGGAAACGAAGAAATTATGAAAGAATTAAACCAAGAACCAGTAATAGAAAAAATTAAAAAATATAAACATAAATGGATGGAACACGTTCAAAGAATGAAAACAGAAAGATTACCAAAACAAGCATTTAAAGTACAAGCCATTAGGAAAAAGAAAACCAGGACGTCTCCTCTTAAACGATTCAACGATGACTTCTAAGGCCGGAACAGGACATGCTAGGCCTAAATCGTTGATAAGTATGATGATGATGATGATGTTAATAATTTTTGTACACACTCTCAGAAAGACTCGTCTATATTGACATAGATGAACTATCGAAGATATTAAAATTCTGACGTTTTACCACATTCTTATATTGCAGGCAATTCTTTTTAGTTTTCGAAAACTCCAAACACATTTCCATGAACACATTACTTTGAGTAATCGTTAAGATCTGATGAATTAAATGCGAAGAGCACGTGAAAAAAAAAAAAAATTAGCAGCCTTGTAGCCTCGGGCTATAAGATTTTTTTTTTTATGCTTATAGTCAGTGGCGGCTCGTGTCTCGAAATCGTGGGGTGCTGCAACTTTCGAAATATACATACACACTGTAAGTACAGTGTATATGTTTAGATTAAATATCAAAATTATGGTAAAAATTAAACATGAAAAAATATTGTTTATTATAGATAAAATTATACAGTTTGGTAGAATTCAAAATTACTTCAAAATAAAATCCATTATCATAACCCCAATGTTGTTGTTGTTGTCTTGTCCTTTGAAGAGTCTTAGATGTTTCCGTGCGCTCCTCGTACTGCTTTGGCTATGTCTGTGATTTTGTTTGTATAGAGCTGTTGTTCAGGATTAGGATCTATTTCTTGCAAGGCTGCTGTAATTGCTGGACAGGTAAAGATGTGAGTGGGTGTCAGTTCCGTATTGGGGCAGTTGTTGCAGTTTCTATATGTTCTCGTATCATCTGTATTGATCTTCATTCCTCTATAATGTCCTGTTCGTAGTCTTGCTATCGTAGTGGAGGTCCTTCTGTCAGCATTGATCTCGGGAATTTGATGTTGTATCACTGATTTCAATGGAATTAGTTTAGCTTTTGCTAGTGCATTGGCATCAGCAAGAGTTATCATATGAGTTTCTTGGTTGAGTTCTCTGGCCTCTTTTGCTAATTTATCAGCTGCTTCGTTGTGATCAATGCCTACATGAGCAGGAATCCATTGTAGAATGCAACTTTTACCTAAACACTTTAGATGATTTAAGAGTTTATGGATGTCTTGTGTGAGCTTGGTATTGCCATTTTTGATTGCCTCCATAGCTGATCTTGAGTCACTGTAAATTATAATTCCTTCAGATTGTTGAGATGATGATAGATTTAAGTAGGCTTCTAGTGCTTTAATTATTGCGTAGAGTTCGCTGGTAAAATTGGAAGCGATTCTCCCAGATCCAACTTTTATTGAAAGTTTTTCACCTTTCGGGAGTAGAAGGAGAACACCAGCGCCTCCATTAATCATATTGGTGTCTGATGATCCATCGGTATAACAAATAACCTGTTTGGAGGATGAAAGAAGGTTGATGGTATTTAGGCCTTTTTCTTTAAGCATTTCTTTTGGTTCTTTTTTTGTACAGAGTTTGGTAAGGTTTAGATTTATGAAGGTATTTGAAGGTAAAGGACTGGAAAATAGAGGTTCTTTGTTTATGTGGACATTTAGCTGATCAAGACCTATTTCTTTCCTGATAGTGTCATCATATTGTAAAGTCGATGATCTGTGAAGTCTGCAAATTTGGTTCCAATGTTCATAGGTTTTTAGGGAGACATGATCACTTTGGTAGCTTCTGATATTATTTATGAATTTTATGGTGGCAAATTTTCGTCTGTCCTCCAGCAGGTCAAGCCCACATTCCTGTTGGGCTCTGATGTTGTTAGTGGATGAGACTGCACCAATGATAATCTTGGATGCTTTTGCTTGTATTTTGTCTAGGTTTTTCTTTACCGATGAAGCCGAAGGTGACCAGATAGGTGCTGCATATTCCATTATTGGCCTTATTAGTGTAGTGTAAGTAGTTTTGAGGATTTTTGGCTTTGCACCCCAATTTGTTCCACAAAGCCTTTTCAGTATATTTAATTTTTTTAGAGCTCTGTTGGAAGTGTTAGAGATGTGTTGTGCAAAACGTAATTCCTGATCAAGCGTAATACCAAGGTATTTTGGATTTGTGACTTTTTCAATTAGCTTGTTATTGATCATGACTTTGGGATTGTAGGAATGTCTATTTTTCCTGTCTGTACTAAATGTACTTAGTTTTGTTTTGTCTGGGTTGATTTTAAGTTTGAGTTCGTTTGACCATTTTTCTAATCCTCTCATGGATTTGTTTAGAATTTCCTCTGATTCTTTGATTTTAGCACTAGTGTGCCAGATGGCTATATCATCTGCATAGCAAGTTACTTTTGTGTCTTCTGTAAGGTAGGGATGAATATTATTGACATATAGAAGGAATAGTAAGGGACTGAGTACTGAGCCCTGGGGAACACCAGCCCAGGTTCTCCGCTCTTTTGATATTGCTGTATTGATTCTGACTTTGATCTTTCTTCCTCTGATGAAATCAGCAATCCAGATTAAAGCGTTTCCTCTAATTCCAATATCATGTATTGTTTGTATTAATTTTTTGATCCAAACACGATCAAAAGCAGCAGTCATATCAAGGAATATGGCAGTTGTCTTTTTTGTTGGTTTTTCCTGAAATGAGTCTATTATTGTTTGGCAGAAATGGAATAATTGATCTGTTGTCGAATGACGAGTTCTATAAGCAGTTTGGTAGTAGTTGATTTTCTTATTTTTTGTCAGCCAGTGCATAAGCCTGGAGTGTATGATTCTTTCAGTAATTTTACAAAGTATGCTAGTTAATGCGATAGGTCTGTAACTTTGACATTCTGCAGCATTTTTGTCAGGTTTCAGGATGGGTACAATAACTGATTTTTTCCATTCTTTTGGAAGTTTGCCCGTTCGCCAAGAGGTATTGAGAATGTCCAGAAGTTGTTCTTTGGCATTTTTGCCAAGGTGTTTGACCATATGACCAAAGATAAGATCATTACCAGGGGATTTATTAGGTGCAGTTTTCTCGATTGATGAATTTAGTTCACTTAGTGTAAATTCTTCGGAGAAGATGTCATTAGTTTGGTATGTTCTTGCTTGTTTTAGCATTTGACTTGTGAGTTTATTGAGGGGCTTGTCCTCTCTGTTATACTGAAGTTTGGAGTTGTTTGAATAGGTTTTTGCCAGTGTGTTTGCAATTTCTTGATCTGTAATAGCTTGTTTGCCAGCATTTATGATGAAGTTTGTTTTCTGTTGGTTCTCTTTTTTGATATTGTCTAGGATTCTAATAATATTCCAGTGTTGGCTGTCTTTTCTTGGATCCAGGTTACTGCAAAGTTCCGCCCATTTCTCTTGTTTGCACTTCCAAATTTCCTGCTCTATTTTGTGTGTTAATAACCCCAATAATGTACTAAAATAAAAACTATAACAAATGTTGTGTCTTTGATTGAAACGTCCAAATATTTAAAGAGACGGAGTAAACACGATAAGCACTACGAACACTCTACTACTGGCGCAAACTGCATATAAACAACAGTGGAACTCTGCGACGGACAGTGCCGCATTACGCTAATAGCGCGCATCTCATTATGATATGCTTGCGGGCGTAGCAATATGACATTGTGTAAACACAGTGCTGCTAGCGCCCTCCTAAGTGCTACAAGATGGATTTTTATTATTTTTTACACAAAATAAGGGAATTGTATAGGATTGTTGATTATAAAATTAAATATTACAAGCAAACATAAATTAATTAATAAATATATTTATATATGAAGAAAAATTTGGGTGCTAGAGTTCCGCAGTGCCTGTGCACGAGCCTCCCCTGCTTATAGCACTTTAAATAAAAATGAATTAGCTAATGCCTTTTCCCTCCCAAAAGGGAGGGAGAATCAAACTCACACTTTTAGTCGCAAGACACATTTTTTGAAGACTGCTGGGTAACCAAACTCTGCCACTTAAAATGATGTGCATAAAGTGACAGGCTACTTAGCCGTAAGGCCTTTTGTTGATATGAATGGGGTGCTAATTGAATAGCATCGTCCTGAGAACTGCAAGAATGCCTTGAATGTGAAGCAATGAGACCAGCATATTATATCTCTCAATTACATGCATTCTCGGACTTTTGAAGGATGAAAAATCCGAGATTTTTGGAGAAAGAGGAACTCTGCCTTCAACTATAATACTTCAGAAATTCCTTGAGTCAGAGATGGGGTACGAACCCTAGTCTTTCCAACTCAAATTCTAAGAACGAGGCATGGTTACCGAGTAAACTAGCGCTTTGTATGGATTAGCTGAAGCAGTGATGAATCAAGAGAGTAAAAATATATAATAGTGAAGGTGAGCGCCGGCAAACTGTAGTATATTTTGCGTTGTTATGTCAGTCGTAAGTTTGGTATTTTAAGAGAAGTTTTTAATTGCTTTTATGAAATTATGTTATTATTATTGTTGCAGTTGTTCTTGTTGTTATCAGACCTCCAGGGAGCAAGGGCTCTTCAAGAGAGGCTACACATCATTCGCACCGGCTGTCATATCTTCAATTAAACCCATCCATTCTAGGTGCACTCACGACTTCAATAGGCAAACTGTTCCACTCACTCGCTGCTGCCTGAGAGTAAAATCTAGCTCTCATTCCTCTCTTAACCTCACAAGAACATAACTTCCACCGATACTTTCTTCTCCTCTCCCCCATCTTTCACATCGGTGAAAATGGGTGAATTGCCAAGGAGGTGATCCAGCATGTTCCCAGACTGCCAGACGTTGAAAGATAAAAAAAGAAATATAAAAGATTAAAACTGAACAAAATATATCACCACAGGATGCAGAAAGTAAGATAACCACCACCACACATGTCTTGAGATCCTCTGATGCTTAGAAGGTGGCAATAAAGAAAATGTCAACAGCAACCCAAACTCGTATGTCTCTTCCGCCATCTGATGGCTTCACCATTCCTGAACTTTATGATCGCGAGTGATTCCTTGTTTAGCGAATTAGTCGAATGGCCTAAGAACTCCTTCCCGACACAACTCCTAAAATGGTTCCATTCGATGAGAACTCGCTTGTCAAATAAATTATGGCAAGGATATCACTTGAAGATAAACCACCAGACACCCCCACTGAAAAAAACACTTCGGTATCAACTGAACGTAAATTAAACTTCCTTCCTTTTTTGCTGAGGATGTCCAGTGTCTAATGATCCTCCTGCTTCAGATGATGAATTGAATATTGAACTTTTTACCCAGAGGAACAGAAGGTTACTGTCCGTCCTTACTTCCCAAAATCAACAGATAGATAAAATCCTGATAAAAGGTGGCCCTCAACCTTTCGAAATCGGAAAAGTCTACGAACTCAAAAAAGTAGGAAAATTTTTACAATTAATTTGTCGTGAGTTTCGTTAGTAATGATGTTAAGATTTTGCTGCAGAAACGCAAGAACAACAGCATTTCTGTTCGTAGGAAACATAAAAGGCCTGTGTTTATGGAGCAAAATCACTTCAATTGATGACTCTGCTTTAAGGGCCATCACTGAACGTGATCCTACTCTGTAGGAAACGTCCAAAACCTTGTGAGGACCCTTGTCTTACCTTATCCTACCCTAGCTTAAAGAACTGTTGTTTCACTTTTGCATGCAAAGACAGAACTGGAGGTGGTCCTGCTCATGGCAGAATAGCAATCCCAGTGGGTAGCCATACTGCTTTCCATCATGTCCAGCTTAATACTGCTCGGGAAGCAGTAGCGATTCGCCTATATGTAGGATTTCTAATTACAGTATGTTTAGTTTATTTACTACCTGGTTACGAGATAAATGAGATTGGATTTGATAATCATATATTGCAACTACATGAGCCCGTACTTCTACTTTTTATTAGGCACAACACTCTGTACGGTAATGCCAACAGAAATGGACGAGGTCGTAACCTTGAGCGAGTCCTTGACACTAACGACCTCTTCCTTTTGAATGATGCATTGAATACCTTCTTCCATATAACTATCCGCTCATATACTGCAATCGATCTTGCAATCTGCTCTCCCTTCCGTTTTTCTACTTCTCACATGGGATGTTAAGGAAAACACATGGAAGTGACATTTTCCTGTTATTTTGCACAATGTCTTTACGAGAATGCTCTTCTACACGGATCCCTATGTGGAAAATATGTCAGGCTGACTGGAATGCTTTTTTACCGTCTTGCTAAATTTCATGCTGATAAATCAGTCAAACACTTATCAATAAAGCTGTAAAAGTATGTAACAGTTTGTATTGTTCGGACAGCAACAATTTCACATTCCATAAACATTATGTCGATTCCCACTCAGCCAAAAGCTTGGTAAACCCCAAAGTAGCAGGCAGCCCAAAACAACAAGGCAGATCATGGGGTATATTAAGTAGATACTCCACCACATCAAGTTTCATATCTTTTAAGCATGTTTGGACAAGAGCGAGTTATGTGAGGCGTCATAGTGAAACCATCTTGGATCCATTTTACCACTTCGATTACTCAAACAACCACCGCAAAAACTGCATTGGAAAAAATTCGGAAAATGAAAAGTAGATGTAAAACTCACCGTCTTTCTACCTCAGACCATAATGGACGTATTGTTGCTGATGCCAAAGCTATTACAGACGCTTTGGGAAAAAATTGTCCAAAATCTCAGCAACAGCTTCCTATTCTGTCGAGTTTTTAATATTGAAAGGAGCAACAAAAGAAACAGCTATCAGCCATTTGTTAAGGAGGAACTAAAAAGAGCTCTTTTTTGTCTCACCCCAGTGCAGAGTAGGATGTGAGACATCATTTCATTACGACATCGATTATAAAATGATGACATCTGCCATTCATCTTTTATGGATCTCCTTCTGTTAATATCCTGCAACCTCTCACTTTGTCAACTATAAAAGTCTCATAGTCTATCATGTGTCTACCTGCAGTTGTTTAATACACAAAGAGCCCCCCTGCTCTTTTTTCTTGCTCATCTATACTGATGATTCAAGAACTGATACCTCTGTGCTTCTGTGTTTCCTGACAGTACTATCTCCAACCAGATCCCACCTGACTGCAGTAATTATACGGCAGAGTTGCATTCCATTCACCTTGCACTTGTGCAGACTCATTAAGCTCTTTTCAGGCTATTTCCTCTCCTGTGTATAATCCACATCCAGTACTTTATGAGGTGTTATACCTGTTGTGCAAAATGAAAACCTTTAATTTTGATGTTCGGTTGTGCCGGATTCCCAGCCACATTGGAATTAAGGGAAAATGAGACTGCGGCTACAGCTGCTAGATCAGCTCATACTTTTCCCACTTGCTGTTTGACAGTTCGCTATACAGACTGCAGACAGTTTATAAGATCAAAGGTAATTGCCTAGTGGCAGTCATCATCGTTGGAAGTACCGACAAACAAACTGCATGATATTAAGCTTGAAAATAAGCATTGACAGTCCAGTCAATATAGAAACAGAAGACAGAAATTTGTTCTTTCTGTGCTCCTCATAGGTCATTGCTATTTACTGAGGGATGATGATCCACTAATGTGTGAAAACTACAACGCTCGTCTTGCCATTTGTCACATACACTCAGACAGATGTTATCAGACTCGAACAAATTGCATGCTATTTTTAACTTTTGACAAAGAATTCACTAATACCAACTCATATGTAGATTCTGCATTTAACTTAATATTTTGTGCATACAGCACATACATATCTATTAATTTATCTCCTTTTGACTATACCTTGTGTACTGCTGTAATCTTTGCTATAGCGAAGGATGAACTTTGCTATCCTTGTGTTAATAAACCTTAAATCAAGTAACCAACCAACCAACCAACCAATCAATGTGTCCCGTGCTGATGACATGCCATCAACTAGATACTAGTGTTTACTTTAGCGGTGAGGAATCAACACTGTAAAGGATTGGATGGGCTTACATCTGAACTCCAGACGGTACTCAACTCACACAACTCCATAAAACTATTTTCTGTAAATGACAAATTGAAGATGGGACATATTCATAGTTCCAAGTAAACCTGTTTTGAAACCGGGAAGTGAAGAGACCATGAAATATGAATATTTCCACCAGTTTTCCATTATGCCTGATATGTTCGTTTCCAATTGTTCTGCCATTCCATGACCATAAGGCCACTGGAGGAAAAAATGAGTACGTAATCAAATATAGAAATGACATTTTACTAAAATAGAAAATTACTGCGTCACTATCAACTATTTTGACTATTTTACTGCTTAGAGAGTTTATTTGTTTATAGATTTTTGATTGTTTGTTTCTTACTGCAATACTATTCATTTCTTTAAATTTGTTTCTTAATTTAGTATATCAAGTGAATAGACACTTGTGCAGCTTATGGCAACGTTTCTAGATCGCAAAAAAAGTTCGTTGTAGGCAGCGGCGGCCGGTGAAAATTTTAAGTGGGGGTGCTGTACAAAATAAAAATAATAAAGAATTATTTTTTTCCTAACAGTAACCAATTTATTAATAAATAAAATTGTTTTACTAAAAATATTTCACCCCCATCACGAACACACACCAATAATACAAGTTTCGTATCTCACAGAAATCAAGTGCGTAAGCATACAATTTATCTGTAAGCGACACTGCCCAAACGAGCAGTCGGATTCACTTGTTACGTGCAGTGACAAGCGCAAATGAATATCGGCGAGTCTAGCTGCGATTGGCCTAACGTGATAATTCCGACACTGCGTTAGATCGCAGTGCATTCGTTTCATAATTAAAGCGTTAATCAAACATTCCAATTATTAACTATTCAATCAATGTGAAAACATAAGATGTGGCCTTTAACACGTTGTTTATTGCATTTGTATAATGTATTTATATAATGTTGTAAGCATTGTTATTTTTTATAAACAATTTTTTTTTTTCATTTTTTCGTTGGGGGTGCTGCGGTGTCGCCGTGCTTATGTGCGAGCCGCCACTGCTTCGGTTGGTAAAAGGTTCGCTCGAATTCTGTCTGGAACGCGCAGGGTCGTGATTTTTCGAATGAAGGTCGTTTAGACGGCCTCATATGGAAATAGCGAGTTTTTCCTTTCAAAAAAAGTGGAATTCCTTCCCGCCGCAATCGTAATATATTTATTTGCTGTAAACAAATAGAATAAAAATTAAACTTCTTTTTTTTTTTTAAGGAGATCAATTTTTTTTAAATGCCACAAATTCGTTAGTTCTTTCATGCAGAACTACATAGCTGTTCTGCGCATGAGCAAAATTTTATACTAAATCTGTAAGTGCGCCATCTGATTGGATAAGGTGGAAATTTTAAATATGTGCAAAACTCTCAATGAAAACGCAAAGGAATTTGTAGTAAATTTGGCAAGTTTTCGTCTTGAATCTGGCGCAGAAACAAACGAGTGGAAGGAAGAGTCAAATTCAGGAGCGACTCGTGCATAGTCACTACAGAACTGCAGCACCCCCAATTTTTCTCGATATATAAATATATTAATTAACATTTGCTTGTAATATTTAATTTTATCATCAACAATCCTATACAATTCTCTTATTTTGTGTAAAAAATAATAAAAATCCATCTTATAGCACTTAGGAGGGCGAATGACGCTAGCTGCACTGTGTTTACCACAGTGTCATATTGCTACGCGCGCAAGCATATCATAGTGAGATGCGAGCTATTAGCGTAATGCGGCACTGTCTGTCGCGCAGTTCCACTGTTGTTTATATGCAGTTTGCGCCAGTAGTAGAGTGTTCGTAGTGCTCATCGTGTTTACTCCGTCTCTTTAAATATTTGGACATTACAATTAAAGACATTTGATATAGTTTTTTATTTTAGAACGTTATCTGGATTATGAGAATGGATTTTATTTTTAAGTAATTTTGAATTCTACCAAACTGTATAATTTTATCGATAATAAACAATATTTTTTCATGTTTAATTTTTTTTAAATTTTTATCATAATTTTGATCTTTTATTCAAACACATATACATTGTACTTACAGTGTGTGTGTGTGTGTGTGTGTGTGTGTGTGTGTGTGTGTGTGTGTGTGTGTGTGTTTCGAAAGTTGCAGCACCCCCACAATTTCAAGTCACGAGCCACCACTGGCTAAATATAACCAGCAAGTTATAAGTCTGTTTAGGATACTTGGAGAAGTTACTAAAGTCTTCGAAACGTAGGCTAGCACTTTTCAGACATAATAAACTGGCCTGATTATCAGGTCTCATACAAAGTGTCTCATAGATTTTGTTGCTTCGGCTGAAAGTCGCAATAGCCAATGGTTTCGAAGCATTAATTACTTCAGTCATAATTCAATATATTTCTATAAGAGTGCATAATAATAGTAAGTCTGTCAAGTTTATTACAGTAATACCATAGCAGTAATACCACACACACACACACACACACACACACACACACACACACACACACACACACACACACACACACACACACACACACACCATATATATATATATGGTTTATCTCCTCTTGAGCCCATATCAACTTGCAGTAGTGTTAATTTGGAACATAAAGATAAATATAGCAGATGACCAACGGTGATTTCTGCACTATCATGAACTGATACGAAAATGTGCGGACCCTGACAGGAATATTTGTTCACAGGCAGCTGCATGGTGAAATCGCTTAAAAGCTTTCTATTACACATGAAAGGAAAAGCATGTCTTCACACTCGAGCAAACTGCAGCAATCTCAAGTCAAGAGCTGAACTGGGGTGGAGAAGTGCAGTGTTTAAGACACGAGAACTAAGAGCGATCCCTTATATGACAATTCGCAAGGTCGCGAAACGATTTTAAGAGAACGAATAGAGGAGATGGGGGGGGGGGTTGGAACAAGAAAAGAAAAAACGAAGAGGAGGAAGGATATCGAAAATTCGAAAAACGGACACGACACTAAGAATTTATTGAAATTTGAAGAGCAGCCGAGTTATTATGCTTTACCGATTCCTTTAGTAAGTCTATGCCTTTTATAATTATTATTTTTTTATTTTTAATGGAGAAGCCATATACGAACGTAGGGCACGTTGGCATTGTGGATGGGCACAACGATTTCCGAATGATCTGTTCAGAAAATTCTAAAATTCCTTTCTTCTATAATTACATTATTTTTGAACATGGCATTGTTCTTACAAATATAACTCATCTTCTCGGCAATCATATGATATCTTGTCTATCTTCATTATTTGTTCAAATGATATAATAAGGTAATGGACTTCTGCATTCAGATGTTGCGATAGAGTCAAAGGCTTTTCAATTCTTCATTTCGTTCAGGTCCAGAGTGTAAATGATCGTATTTGGATGGTATATTTGGCATGTTTTTTCATTCAACAGTCTTCAAAAGTATGCTGTCCGAATACTTTCATATATTACAAACAAACAAACAACCCTCCCCCGACGTTTTTGTTGTCTTTATATATCTCACATGATTGATGCTGCCCCTAATTGATTTCCCTCTCTCATCTTTGCTAGTCAACCCTGTACTTTTTTTTCTCGCATTCCTTAGTTTCTAATAGCCTGCTGTCATCATAACTCATCCGTTAACGTCTAGTCTTTAAAAAAGAAATAAATAAATTAAAAAAAACACAGAGTTAGAAAAGAAAAAAAAACCCTCAGACGAGAATTTTGTTGTTCTTTCATCAAGATCTTGATATTAGATATTATGGACCATAATTTATAGCCAACTATAGAAATAAACTTAAAAGTTTCCAAATTTATGAGAGAGAGAGAATATCAATTTCAGCATCGGAGTTGCCTTAGTATTGATCAAAGGATGTTTGCTCTCTTTGGGCTTCCGCCTGGTGTCTAATGAGAACTAGCTGTTTGAAACAACCGTTGATACGAGCTCTTGGCCAGAGCTCGTGTCCTTTAAGTAGTGCATACCAGTAAATACTCGGATGCCAAAGGTTGTATTATATTCATACGTGTTAGCTCTCTGGTAAATTTCAAAGCTTTATATATTTGTCTCTAAAATATGGATGGATTTTTTTTCTAAATTTGGACCTTTTTTATTTTATTCATTTATTAATTCATTTTAAGGTTTTCAACAATAGCCAGTCCAGTTTAGGAGAAGAAAATCTTGTAGAAATTCATTAAATGCATATTATTATTATAACGATGTCTCCATGGAGTCAGAAGCCTCTTGCGGGAGATCCTACATTGACACACTGATCATTATTCACGCAATACGTATCATACATCTCCTTAAATTCATTAACAGCCGAAGCATTCACAACCACCTCTGGTAACGTATTGGTATACATAAACTTCAATACTCTCCCTCCCATAATCTCCTTGCGTGTGAATTAGCTCACTATGTATACAGTTTATTTTACGAGAGAGATTAATCCCATATTCACAGCGATTACTGACCTTAGCCCTATTAACAGCTGGCTCTATAGCAAATCCAATTTCCCTGTTTTTGACCATTTACTCAGTCCTTGATCAATAAACGTTCTAAATGCCATGCGTCCTAGACGTTAATTGCAAACTATCGCACTTAAAAAATTCCTTTTATTAAATTCATTCCAGACATTCATAAAATGAATATTCAGTTTAATTTCTTTGCAAAAGCTTTTACACAATCTTGACATCATTCTATTTCAGTGGCGGCTCGTGGTTTGAAGTCGTGGGGGTGCTGCAGCTTTCAAAATATACATACACACTGTAAGTACGGTGTATACGTGTTTGGATAAAATATCAAAATTATGGTAAACATTTAAAAAAAATTAAACATAGAAAAATATTTTTTATTATCGATAAAATTATACAGTTTGGTATAATTCAAAATGACTTAAAAATAAAATCCATTATTATAACTCCAATAACGTTCTATAATAAAAACTAAGGTTGGTCGATTGTCAGAGCCTCTGCTACTAATGGCTCACGCAAAAAGTTAAGTAAGTTTGAGCGCGGTTAGTAGTTGAAGGGGTTCAATCGTTCGATGCTGTTGGCACACTCTCCCTCGATGAGTCTTTGGACTCCCTGGAGGAGTCACATAATAATAATAATAATAATAATAATAATAATAATAATAATAATAATAAATGTTATGTCTTTAATTGTAATGTCCAAATATTTAAAGAGACGGAGTAAACACGATAAGCACTACGAACACTCTACTACTGGCGCAAACTGCATATAAACAACAGTGGAACTGCGCGACGGACAGTGTCGCTTGACGCTAATAGCTCGCATCTCACTAAGCGTGCATGCATAGCACGTCATAAGTGCTACAAGATGGATTATTATTATTTTTTATACAAAATAAGAGAATTGTATGGGATTGTTAATGATAATATTAAATATTACAAGCAAATATAAATAAATTGATAAATATATTTATATATCGAGAATGGGGGTGCTGCAGTTCCTCAGTGGCTATGCTCAAGCCGCCCCCGTTCAATTTACTGTAATCGCTCCTCTGTTTAATTCATCACTGCCAAATCGTGGTAACACACTAATGATCTTTCCACTCTCGCTCTTTGCATTCATTGCTATCATTAAGTCCTTCAACACTACTGTACAAAGTTGAAGTTTACTAGGGTTATCCATAAATTATTATAATTTACGCACCGATTGAGAGTTCACTTATGAAAATACAAAAATTGGGATTGCTTTACATATTGAAAAGAATTTTGCCCTCTTGAGATTTCTGTTTAGTTTCTGACGAGAACTAGCAGTTCGAAACAGCTGGTACGACAACGAAACTACTATGATAAGCACCATGATAGCACTAATAAATTAGTACTATCACAGGCGATCATAATGCTCCTTGGCAGAGGTGGTGCAATACCAAGGCAACTTCAATGTTGAATGTTTGATTGTAGTAAGCATAATATTTTAAGTTTTAAATTCAACTATTAATCTTTTCATGGTATTTCTTTCGATTATTATAAATATTTCACACACACACACACACACACACACACACACACACACACACACACACACACACACACACACACACACACACACACACACACACACACACACACACACACACACACACACACACACACACACACACACACACACACACACACACACACACACACACACACACACAGATAACGTGCTAGAAATGGCGGACACTGAGCAGTTACACAAGGTATAATCGAAAATGCAGTTTCTATTCATCTATTTTTTTTTATCCTCTAAGATAATAGCCTTATCTCATTATTCCTTGTTGTCTCTCTTCAAAGTATTTCTCAAGCTAATCACGATGACCTCATCGCATTTTCTTTCTTTCTTATTTTAGAGACCATATCCGGTGCAGGAAGTGAAGAGAACCACAGATTGTCAGGTATGGAAAGTATGCAGGGTGAAAAACTACAGCAGAAGTACCGCTTTAGTTCTTGCGCAGACAAAGTAGACTGAGCAGAAGAATTGTGATTGTGGAAAAGATGATTTCGAGTTTGCTGTGGTACCTCTTAGGTTGTTTTCGGCACACGTCTTCATAGAGAAGCTACAAAAGATTTGAAGAGAAGAAATGTGCCTTCCAATCTGGCTCTAGGATATGAATTCGTTATGCATAATTGCAGTAAATACATATATTTTTTAAAAAATCCGGCGTCTTATCTTCATCATCAGATGTAATACTTGAGAAATCAAAAAACCAAACGCATATTTATGCTCGTTCAATTTATCCTTTGAATTTATAATATCATTGTCTGAAATGCCTATCAGATAATCAGTTATATAAATTATAGAAAATTATATAAATTATAACATCTTAACAGTGATATATAAAAATTGGGAGCAGCGTGCAAAGAATATTCAGACACCATTGCCGATACCGGCATACAGTTCGTGGCATGAAAACCCCGAGTTTCTTATGCCCTTCACCTCATGAAATCAGCTAACTCGTCTTCAGCAGAAAAGTCTTTGTGAAGGTTATTTTTTGTTCTAGATGTAACTGGTAGATGACCTATATGGCCGACGGAAGCTAGCATGCGATACATGCGGCCGCCGCTACGAAGGGGGAGCCTGGGCACGGGTCATAAGTTCATTTTTAAGAAACAAAATTTTTATCATAAAAAAGAAATTCTTAGAATGATCAATATTAAAATTAATAAGACCGGATACACCGAATAAAAATTTTTAAAAAAATTGTATATTGCCAGCTGTTTACAATTTTGTAACGAGAGCAGGCTAAATGCTTCCCTCCAGAATCTAAAGTGAAACGGTGAATGGTTTATATGCGCAGAAACTAAATTTCGTACAAAACATTTGTTGCTACGTAACCAGTCATATGGTACTGTAAAAACTCGATTGTAGCTTAAATATTCCAAGCACATTACATTCGATTGTTTACTTAGGTTAAGTCCCATGTGAATATTGTAAAAATAAACTTTGTTTGTCTCTGTATAGTTTGTTTTAGATGGTATTGTAAATAACACTCTGGAAGTTAACTGTGTATACTGTTTTAATAAGAATATGTTAGTGTTAAAAACAAAGGCAATGTTTATATCGCCTAAGCCGCATGTAATAGATCTACATGATGGCATTAGAAAGATTGTTATTAAAATTTGTTTGTATGAGAAAGGCTTGCAGGCTCTACGTGTAAACATCTGCTAAGTCAGTCAGAAAGGTTCAAACAACTTTCCAATGGCCTGCAACTTACAATTAAAAGAAAGCGGAGGAGAACAAAAGGCGTGCCGAACTTGAAACTTAAGATGAAAGAATCATACTGATTCTTTGGGGGTTGCCAAACTTCATACATAGTATCAGAGGAGGTATAATAAAAAGGGACTGAAGCAAACAGAAGGGGCTGCACGGATCCAGAGATTGCTGCAGAAGTAGAGGGGACCCGGTTCCAGAGACGTTCACAGAGAGAAAGGGAAGGCTGCCCGCTTCCAGACGCTGTCAAAGAAGAGGCAGCTCGGTTCCAGACATTGCTAAAGCTACCCGGTCCCACTTTGCCAAAGAGTGACAGAGCTGCTCGGTTCCAGACATCGTCAGAGAGCATCCCAGATCCAGACGTTGGTTGAGAGAGGAGGTTTACGCTTCCAGAAAGGAGCTTCTCGGTTCAAGACATCGCTAGAGAGAAACGACTTCTAGGCCACAGACAGGGCTTTCAAATTGCCGAAAGGAGAAGTCCCGAACGCCGTAGAAGAGAAAAGTTTCCAGTCCAGAGGGATCCTGATTGACAGTTGACAACAGTTTCATTTTTCTTGGAGGTGGCATTTTCAGTTTCTTAGAAGCGGCAATTCAAGCTACTTGAGACGGCAGTCGTCCAGGCATTTTCGGCGAGCCCAAGTAGAGGAGAAAAGGCGAGGCAAATTTCCCGAAGTACCTTCGCTCGTAAGTTTTTCTTTTCGCCGTGGGAGAATAACATTTTTCCGGAACTGTACGAGTCCCGCTACATTCCCAATTGATATAGCCAAAGCCAAAATTCCAGATGAAGATCTGAGATGAAAGAATTGCCATAGAACTTGTAGTGAAAGACTTTTGACTAATTGTGATACACAGCCTTTGTAAGTTCAAAACTTTTATATAATTCCTCTTATAGTTGTATTAGAAAGACTTTTAAGATATATGTTTAATGTTTAATAAGGTTAAGAAGTGTCCTTAAGAGAATCAATTGGCATGTTAGAAGTTGATATCAAATTTGTAAAGATAACTTAACAGAGAGATTTAGGTAACCTCTTTGCGAGTAAGTTTGGAGTTTAATAAGTAAAATTTGTAAACTGAGAGTAGATAATGTTTTGTGTAAAAAAAAGTATTTTAAAGTTGAAGAAAAAAGGTTCTAAATTTTGCTAAAAAGTTTTTATAGAAGGATAGAGAAAGTAATCTCCCTAATGTTTAAATTCGTGTACATTTCAAGTTAAATGTTATTTGACTTTCTTGTAAACATAGCACGTAATAATATAAACAAGAGAGATTTTGAGAGAGAGAAAGCGTGCACAGCTATATTAGAATAACGGAGAAAATATAAAGTAAAGAAAAAAGACATCGCAAGTAATTAATAGAAACTACAAGTATACAAAGTTAAAATAATAATAAAATTTTACAATGTCGCAGTAATGACAGGATAGCAACAGTAGATTGATAACAGTACGCATCTCAATAGGCTACTGACAGTAGCGCAGTGCGGACTATTGTTTCGTTTCTGTGTCGTGTTGTGTAATAATTTCTTGTGGGTATAAAATAGAAATGGAATCAAAAATTAAAAAAAAGTTATCTGGTGCACAAAATCGTAAGCATCATGCTGCGAAAGAAGCAGATATTAAGAAACAAACTGGGGCTCTTAATAAATTCGTTAAAATATTAAAATATTCTGATGCAGATTGTAACCAACTCAATACATCAGAAATCAGAGTTGACGAACCGTGCACATCATCCAGATTGAATGAAAGTACTATTACAACTGTTGAACAAGATAACAAGATGCAGGATTCAAGTGAAAAACAGTTAGGAGAAGATTTAGTGGTAGTTGACCATGAAACTAACACATTGTTAGTCTATTAAAGGGATAAAATAAACTACTAACATTGTTAGTCTCTGTAAATTTAGAAGATCCAGGTGAATGGGGAAATATTGATGAAAAATTACAAGTTGTTTTAATTGAAATGGGGCTTGTTCAAAGGAAAAATATAATATATCCCAGAGATACATATGGTCATAAATTTGGCGACACGTATTATAATAGAAAAATGGAAAACGAGGAGCTCTTGCCAAAAACATGGCTCATTTATTCCGAAACTTTAAATTCTGTTTTTTGCTTTTGTTGCAAACTTTTCGCACTTACTGAATCAAGTAGTCTTGTAGAAGGTTATAACGATTGGAGAAATGTAAGTACAACTTTGCATAGACATGAGACTAGTTTAGTTCGCGTGAAAAATTTCTTAAAATGGAATGAACTTGATAAAAATTTAAAAAACAAAACTACTATTGATTGCCAGACTCAAAGCATGTATGAAATGGAAAAGAAACATTGGACGAGTGTTTTAGAACGCTTGATTGAAATTATAAAATTCCTTCGTAGCCAAAATTTAGCTTTTCGCGGATCATCTGATAAATTATATGAAAGAAATAACGGCAATTTTTTAAAATTAGTCGAACTATTTGCGAAGTTTGATCCCGTTATGGAAAATCATGTTGAAAGGATCCTACAACGAAACAATAGAGTACACTATTTGAGTAAAGACAGTCAAAATGAAATATTGGAAACTTTAAGTAGCGCAATCAGGGATACAATTTTATTATAAATTCGAAAATCTAAATATTATTCCATAATTTTTGACTGCACACCTGATGCAAGTAAAACAGAACAAATGACCATTATTATTCGCTTTGTTTCCTGTGACAATGGAATTGTCAAGATCAAGGAAAACCTTTTAGGTTTTGCAGATATATCAGATTTCACAGGACGTGGTTTATGTGCAACAATAGTGGAACAACTGGAGAAATGGAATATTCCCATTGAAGACATGCGAGGTCAAGGGTATGACCATGGGGCAAATATGAAAGGGAAGAAATATGGCTTCAAAATTTGCTTTTGAACAAAAGTCCTCGAGCTTTTTACGTGCCATGTGCTGCTCATACTCTAAATTTAATCATTAACGATGCAACCAAAGTGAATACAGATACAATTAGTTTCTTTGCAATTATTCAAGAAATATACAATTTCTTTTCATTCTCTTACAAACGTTGGGCAATCCTTTTAAAGTTCGTAAAAAAATTTAACATTGAAACAACCATCAGAAATGCGATGGGAAAATAAAATTAATGCAATCCGCCCTTTACGATATCAGTTACGAGAAATTTACGATGCACTTTTGAAATTTAAAAAAAAAAAAAAAATCAGCTAACGCCTTTTTATTCCCGTATACGGGAGTAGGCGAGGCCATTTAGCCTTATCTAGCTTTTTGGAGACTGAGTGGGCAGTTCAATCTCCACTGGTACCAATCAGAGATAGATGGCCCAAGGCTATCACTAATTAAGTGGTACACAGTGAAGAGAGACGGCTCAAATGTGCCGCCATCTCGTGGTCCCTAACCCTAACATGATATATTTAATGTCTGAAATAATGTGGGTTCTACGGTCGATTTTCTTGAGTTTACGGGACGAAAAACCCGCTTGCCCATGCCAGAGATCGACTAACTCGGGAACCGGTTGAAAAAAGGCTTAGAAATATTTCCTCTAGTCGCTGACTAGACTCGAAACTAAGTCTTCCTTCGTGCGGCCAAGCGCCGAGGTGTGCAAACACCACATCCACTGAGCTACATTGAAATTTTGAATAATGAAAATTTTAATAAAGAAACTCTGCATGAAGCAAAAACATTATGTGCTAAAATGAAGGATTACTTAACAGAATAAACCCTGTGAGTAAAATGCTTCAAGACAAAAATATGAACATTACACTTGCTTTAGAATCTATCGAAAACTTAAAAATATTCTTACAAGAGTATTGATCAGATACAAATTTTAAAGAGGTTCTAAAAACGACAAAAGAACTGAGTGAAGAGGTGGATAAAGAACAAGAATTTAAAAGTAGTACGGAAGTTCGACGACGAAAGAAGACACGACAATTTGACTACGAGCATCATGACGAAACGTCACAATCGCCAGAAGATAAATTTAGAGTGAATGTGTTTTATACACTTCTAGACGTTGCAATGAGTTCGTTAATAGAACGTTTTGAACAACTAAAAGATATGATAATTTCAATTTATTGTATAGATTACTACAAATTAATAACGAAGATTTACGAAAAAATTGTGACGATTTAGAAATTCTCTTGATGGACGGCGACAATAAAGACGTAAATTCAATAGAACTATATGACGAGTTATGTAGTTTTCGGGATATTTTTCTAAAGGATAATTTAAATATTCAAAAGCCCTTTCGATATTCTTAATTTTATTGTGTCTAATAATGTATCTTTCCCTAACTAAGAATACTATCAACCTTACCTGTTAGTGTAGCGAGCGGTGAACGTTCCTTTTCCAAGTTGAAATTGATTAAAACCTATTAAAGAACAAGTATGTCACAAAAAAGGTTTGTTAGTTTGGCGTTAATAGCTATTGAAAATTATGTATGTGAGGAATTAGACGTTAAGACCATTATTTCTAATTTTGTGAATATGAAAAGAATCCTAAAATTTTAATAAAAAAATGTCAAGTATATTTATGTAATTTAATTTATTTCTGTTATTCTGTCAAGATTCTATTTTTTGAATACTTATATTAATATTAATAAAATGTTCTAATGATTATTTCTGAATTATTTTCTTATTTTCTCATCTATCTTGAGTTTCTTTTATTTTCCTAAAAGATAGTTCCACTTATAAAAATTATTAAAAAAATTTTACAACTTACTAAGAATTTAGTAAAATGCAAGAATTTTTTAAACTTTAGTTCAAATAAATTTTAACTTTAATTAAAATTCATTTTAATTTTGTTAGCGATTCGGGTCGATGAGAAGGCTATAATCTTTGTATCATTATAATCAACGATTAAAGTGAAGTGGCTGTATCAAAATTTGCTTTAACTTTTATGAATTTTTTCAATATTCGGGTTTTTAATGATTATCCTGCCTAGTCAACACTCCCGGTTCGTTACATTTAGCGAACCAACGTGTGGCTGTTCTGTCAAAATTTATTTAAGAAATTTCAAATAATTTAAATTTTTATTATCATAAAAGAATCACACACGCCTGGATCGTTACAGGGGCGCTTAGATAGACATTGCATGCGGGGGACAAAGACCCTAGCGCCGGCTCTGATGACTTTCATCGACATGTGAAATACCACCACCCACTTACTGGAGTTCTGAAGTGGCAATTTTTATATTTAGTCTCTATAGCAACGATTGCAGTTTCTGCTCACCTACTCTTCTCCCTATAGTGTGAATAAATGACACCCTTCAAGGTCATGCCAAACTTCTTCCATTTCTAAGGTAGATCAGTTAAAATAGTGGTACTGCCAATTAGTGCACGAGCCTGCTGTCAATAGGTTCCTGTCTGAAGCTTCCCTGTCAATTGGAGCATAATCCTGCTGCCACATACTTACCAGGTCGTCAATATCACTTTTAGGCTACATTATGGCAAGGAGACCGGTCACTCTCTGTTTGGATGTCAAGTCCAAGAGTATGTTTCGTCTCATTGCACCCACTGCATCCGTCCATCTAACTATAATTAAACTTATAAGGAATCTTGCAAAAAACGAGAGTGACACTGCCACAAATTTGAATCTCCCATCATAAACTAATCCCAACAAAAAAATACACATCACAGCCAATCACTACATACAGATCAAGTTAGAATCTCCTCAATAGAAACTCATTTGCACATCCACTTTACTTACAATCCATGGCATTAACACAAACATAAATGACGTTCTCCATTACTTGCAGTCGTCCAGAGCATCTTACTCCTGACATAAACCCAGAATGTAGCTACATCCACTACTCTCCTTCCCAAGGCCCAAACTACACACTTTAATTTTTTCACAAGGGTGCCAGCTGTACCTTTGTGAGAGCCGACAAACCCTACCAGAGGATGAATTTAGAATCCTCTCTCTCTTTTGACCATCTCTGGCTCAAGGTTTCCTTGTCCTATTTAGTAACATTAATTTTCTGCACTTACCGGAATCCAAACTTGATAAACATGCAGACCTGTTCACATTCCTTTCCACGAAAGTCGGCTATCTGCAATCCAGATATATCAATAGTGAGGGCGTCTTCCTTCCAACTAACTCCCGTTTTCAACACCACCGGTCAAGCTGGACAAGAAGTAATAATAGTTTTGACTATAAGTACTGACTGAACGCAAATTTACTTACACAAATTCGTAAAAACCTTTTTCACTCTTCAAATACTCTGGATCCCTTTTTGACCAGTTCTCCTTCCAGAATACACCAGAGATAACCTCTCTCTTAGCAACTCAGATCACAATTTTGTGCGTCTCGTCTCTCACAGAACGCCCTTCATCCAGTCACTCCAGACCTTGCATCTTCTGTCACTACAAACGTGCCAAATTGGGATGACCTCTGGAATTTCTGCTCCTCCTTTCCATGCTCTGACTATTACTTCCTTTCATCCCTAACACCTGTCCAAATGAATCGCAGAAATCATCTACTGGCATGAAGGCCTTCATCTTCTATTCCATCCAAAATCCCTGCCAGTGCTTTCCAAGCCTTGGTTCAATATAAAATGTATTAAAGCAGCCGAATTAAAAAAGTTCAGCATACCGCAAGTGGCTTACATCAAGAACTTCAGTTTCATACTCAGTCTATAGTAAAGCACGTAACAAATACAAAACAATTACCATCAGTTCTAATTCAGATTTTATAAAGTAAAGCCCAACAGCAGAAATCTTGCTTTCTGTTTTAATGTAAGCCATGATTTCTGGTCCTTTGCTAAAGCGTTAGATGCAACTTCTGTTCACCTGTTTACTTCTACTCTTTCATCCTGATGGCGCCACTGTTTCTTTATCATCTTTATTTTTATCGAAAGATAAAGATGAACTCGTAGCATCTTTCTTTTCCTCGAACTCCTGCTTAGACGACCAAGGGAAATCGTTCAGTATCATATCCGAATCGGAGCACCGTATTCCTCCTGTAGTTTTTCAACAAAAAAGAGTAAAATTACTAATTAACTGGGTCACTAAAAGTCTTCTGTTTCTGATGCCTTCCTAGAGCATAACATTCCTTGGTCTTGGGTTTTTTTTTTTAAAAAAAAATAAAAGATGTACAGTTTGTGGGTAAATACAATGTATAAGCATTTTTCTTACACAGGAATTCTGCTTTGTGGTGGGTTACAGATGCCTGGAACGAGAAGAATATTTCATCTTCCTTCAAGCCTACAGATATGCATTATGCTTGGCAGAAGCAGCTTTTCAAGCTGTTCTAATCTAATCTCGTCTATGACCTAACCATTTTTGTTTACATGGCATATTAGTTAATTTTAACGCCTTCCAAAGCCCTAGAACATTTAGTTTTTATACTTGCCAGTAGCTTACATTTGTGCGTTGTAATGTGTTTGAAGTGCCTTTGGACAGTAATTCCCTTGACCACGAATCCTGAGAACCTTTTTCATCCTTCGTTGTTAGTGTTCTTCACGGTATGTATTATCTTCAGTATAACGCAGTTTTACCCGCGTTATATATACCCTCGGGATTGAGGTGCTTGTCAGCTATTAGACTCGCAAATTTGTCCATAAGTAGTTCCTTCCCAATTTGCAGTTTTCACCCCCCCACACACACACATTATGCATGGAAATTGCATACCACTTTTTAAATATTTGAATATACCATTCACTATGGTCACCCTCATGCTCAATTTAGGTTATTTATGGAATAATTTACTCCTGTTTTATTAACAAACTATCTGATAAGCTCACCCTGGAGTGATCTCTGGCGATGACTAAACCACTTGGTCTTGCTTAGTACTCCTACCAATACTCTCAATACGCTGTCTGCAAAATAATTCCACTATCTTATCCTTTTGCTTCTTTAAATTACAGTATAAACTGTTGATGAATCAATACGATACTAATCACACAGCTTCTCAAGGAACCACTAATCGAGTTGTTTGAATACTTCTATCTTATCTTGTATCGACATGGACTTGTGCTTCAGCTTGACAACACCAACGTGAGTTAGACCTTGCTCAGAAGCCAAGCTATGGCAAACAAAATGAGCTGCGAATTGAGATGTAAACAATTAAGTTAGCGCACTTCACAGGCAACACCACTGACGACCCAGTGAATTAATTGGGTGGTCGCGGGAATTTCAAGTGCCCTATCGTAATTTTGTCCTGACTAACAGAAGCACCGGACCATTTCCTGCCTAAAATCGGTGGTGTACCTGAACGACTTTCCAACATCATGCATAATACAACTTTCTGATTATTACCGTATCGAAAATAGAGTTTTTGCTATTGTAAAGTTTCAGCCTGTTCTCTGACAATCACCAACAGTTGTCTTTAGTTATATAAGAGTTCCCGAGCAGAAGTTCTGGGTAGCAGAGCAAATATTTAATAATAGGAAAGCAAAGCAAATATTTAATATCCTTTCATTGAAATATTTATATATAATTCTAGAGTTTTATTTTTATTTTATCTTTCATTTAAAAAAAAATCATCTGAAATCGCCATCTTCAAGATGGCTCTGTATGATATTATATATATATATATATATATATATATATATATATATATATAAAATTTTTATTCCGTATATAGGGAGTAGGCGAGGCCCTTTATCCCTATCTAACTTTTGGAGACTGAGTGGGCAGTTCATTCTCCACTAGTAGCCAATCAGAGATAGCTGGCCCAAAGCTATCACTAATTAAATGGTATGCAGTGAAGAGGTGGCTCAACAAGTGCCGCCATCTCGTGGTACTTAACCATAACACTAATATTCTAGTATTTAATGTCTGAAATAATGTGGGTTCTATGGTCGATTTTCTTGAGTTTATGGGACGAAAAACCCGAGTTTCCGGGGGAAAAAACCCGCTTACCCATGCTAGAGATCGACTAACTCCGGAACCGTCGAAAAAAGGCTTAGAAAAATTTCTTCTAGTCGCCAATTAGATTCGAAACCAAGAAGTCTTCCTTCGTGTAGGCAAGCACTGTGGTGTGCAAACGCCAGATCCACTGAGCTACTTTTTTTTTTTAACAACTTTATTATAAACTTTTGCAATTATTTACATCATAATGAATTCTATATATAATATATACATTTGTTATATCATTATTTCAATCGAAGTTTCATTTTATATTATATCATCATGTTATAATGTAGTTGTTACATTACTGTTCTCTTAAAATGCCTTAACTTCCTTTACTTATAAACAGGGAATCTCATCTGTTAGTTACATACACATTATTTTCTCTATTACATCAATTAAGATATAATTCAGCTTTTTTTTTTTTTTAAATATACAGTATTCTATTTACATACCATATATATAATTATATATCACACTTATTATATATTTAACAATCTATATATTCTACAAGATAAATCATATATACATCTGTACAGCGAAATAACATTCGCGTGCATGAAGTAGGAGAGCACTTTTTTTTCCTGCGGTAGGAGATCTGTTCCAAGTGACTCAGGTGCTCTTTCCTCTGGTGGAGGTGGAGAGTTAGTATCCTTCCGAATTTACTTCCGATTTGCCCCATTTCCACTAGGAGTGATGAAGGTGTCGTTCTGTTGTTGGTTGGAGGGTTCATCTGATGTAAGGTTGGAGGTTAAGTGTGTCCATTCTTCTGTAGTCATTCTTCTGGACTGGACCGAATTGGTGATCTCCTCCTGAATGTAGTGATGTAATTTCGATATTGTTCCGGGACTGTCTTCCCTTCCATACGCTTGGTCGCACCTGTGAGCCCAAATTGCGTACATCGTTAGGATTAGAACAATTGTTTGCACCCTGTTTATATGTTTTCCTTTTAGCCAGAATAACATTTCTTCATTGATTACTTTGATTTCTGGAAGCCATCTTTTAACGACTTTCCAAGTTACTTCTGCTTCCTTGCAATATAACATTAGGTGGTAGAGTGTTTCCGGTTCCTGGAAAAACTGACATGTTGCTTTCCCTTCAAGGGTTATACCTTTAGCCACTATCCTCATCTTGGTTGGTAGGCAGGCATGGCGTACTTTAAAGAAGAAGGTTTTATACCTTGGATGTATTGGGAGCTTGAAGATATTGTTTAATACCGGACTGAGTGTGATTTGTGCTCTTCTTAATTCTCTATGTTGTGGTATGGGAATGGTTGTTCTGCTTAGTTTGTAGTATGTTGCTTTTGTTTTTTGACTTATTAAGGTTTCAGTGTTGATGCGCTCTGTTACAAATACGTATCCCTCCGCCATCTCTGTAAACATTCTGGGAACTCTTCCGTGAATCTCTGGCATTGTGCTGATTATTCTGTGTGGAAGGCATTTCTGTAGGAATGCTATTGCATATCCGTGGTATGACTTGGTGTTTGCTGTTTCTGCAGTCTTCGCTCTGTTGATAACTGTTTTCAAGTGGATATCAATTAGACCTAGACCTCCTGCTTCTAATTCGTGAAAGAGCGTTGTTCTCCTCATCGGTTCGTACCGAGAGCCCCAGATGTAGGTGGCGCACAGCCTGTGGATCTTGTCTGCCCATTGCCCATGGTACGGGATGTTGTTCACTTTGTACCAGATGCGAGAGGATAAATATATATTGCATATTCGCGCTTTTCCTCTTACAGATAGTTTCCTTGGGCGCATAGTATTTATTTTCCACGCAACAGATGCGTGGAGTTCTTTCCACTGTTTTTCATACGTTTCTGGGCCGCCTATTTTAACTCCCAGAACCGGTAAATATTCCTGAGTTCTCATGCCTTGAGGAATCTCAGGGTTCTTTTCCCATTTTCCTATTAGCCTGCAATGAGATTTATTTAGGTTTACTTTCAGGGCAGAAGCTCTTGCAAAGGCGTCTAGTAATTTCATTGACTTTTCAATGGATGTTTCCGTCTCTAGGGTTAATGTGATGTCGTCAGCATATGCCAATATTTTTGCTTGGCTCTCCCCGTGAATGTTTGTTCCCTTGATTTCTTTGTTGGAGTTGATCGCTCTGATGACTGGTTCTAGTGCAAGGACGAAGAGGGCCATAGAGAGGGGGTCTCCTTGTCTCACTGAGCATTTCATTTTAAAAGATGCGGATAGCTTCCTGTTCACGATTACTTGACTTTCTGCATTCTCGTAGAAAGTTTGCAGCCAGTTCCTAATTTTGGGCCAAATCCCATTTCCTCTACAACTTTGAATATATATACGTGGCTTATGGTGTCAAACGCCTTTTCTATATCCAAGCCTAGTAGGACACAGGGTTTGTCAGTCAGACTGTAGTACTCGTATACTGATCTTAAATGAGTAATTGTGTCTGCTATATTTCTGCCCTTAATTGCACAAGTCTGTGCGGGAGATATTAATTTCTGTAGGTACTTCTGTATTCTATTGGATAGGATTTTTGAGATGATCTTGTAATCGATGTTTAAAAGTGTTATCCCTCTCCATTGCTTTATGTCTTTTAATTTTTCTGTGTCTGAAGTTTTCGGGATAAGTATGATGTACCCTGTGCTGAATCTGTCTGGTTTTATTTGTGTTTGGTATATTTCTTGCGTCATTCTCATAAATAAATGCTCGAATTTTTGGAAGTAGTGCTTGTAAAATTCGTTTGTAAGACCGTCTTCTCCTGGGGATTTCTTGTCTGGTAAATGCCTTACTGTTTGCCTGAATTCTGCTGCTGTTATCGGGATGTCAATTTCTTCCGCCTCTTTCTGGGTTATCTTAGGTATGAAGGGGGGGAATTTGTTTCTGTCCCGTTCCTCGCTTTGTTTTTCCGAAAACAGTGTTGCGAAGTATTCGTGAATAGCATGCAGTAGTTCTGCATCTTCTTGAATGATTTTCCCATCGTAGTGTAAACATTCTATTCTCTTTCTTTCATAATTCCTTTTTTCGAAAATCCAAGCTGTGGATATTTTGCCCTCATCATTTTCTATGGTTCTTAACCGGGAGCGGAGCCATGCTCCTTCTATTTCCTGAAGTTGTTGCGCCTTAATTTTTTCTCTAATTAGATTTATTTCTTGTTTAACTTCTGGTTTGGTCCGATCCATGTAGTACAGGCTGGATAGTTTCTTTAGATCTGTCTCTCTTTCTTGGTTTTGCTGGTGTTTTCTTTTAGTGCTAATTTTTATGGCTGCGTTTTTAATTTTTCTTTTGAAAGTTTCCCAGGCTATTATTGGATTGACTATTTTTTCTACGTCTGATATTATATTTTGTACTTCTTTGTTGAATTCTTCATCTTTCGTTAAGTTCTGATTAAATTTATACAGTGGGAAATTTCTGTTGACGAATTTTGTTCTTTTTTCCTTGTGAGGGGGTTGAAATTCTGCTATTACCATGTAGTACCATGGTAATAGCAGATCCACTGAGCTACATAGGCTCTATGTAGTATTTATTTTCGTTTAATTAATGCATTTCTTAGCGATTATTTATAAAAGCAAATAATGCGATCTAAAAAATTATTTATTTATTGTTTCCACCACTTGGCTGTGTACCGCCTGGTGGTTGAAAACCGTATTATATATGCAAATTATTGAAAATTTTGATTTCAACGGTTAATTCAACATTTAATTTAATTTAAATTTATTAGTAAGAACCGCTGAAATGATAAAAACATACTTTGAATATTATTCAAAGAAGAACCTCTACCAGCTTACATGCATTCAACAAAATGAAACTGAAACCAGTAAACAAAAACATGCTGATTTCAGTTATATTTTTAAATTCCCATTTGGTTTCAAATATGCCAGTCTTTCAGTTAAGTTTCGAAACTGAGCATTTTTGACTACAAGCTAGGAGCCTAGTTGTTGCGCAATGCAAAGGATCAGATTCAAAGCTGGCAGGAGATTTTACTAATGTTAAGTAATAGGAATGTTTTGTAAGGTAGTGGCAACTACTCTACCCTGACTAGCAATTACGAAATCCATACTTCCGATATTCTAAATTTCTCATAATATTGGAAAAAATATAAAAATCTTCACAATTTCTCCAGTCTTCTCCACATTATTATTATTATGACTTTATTCACACAACTGAAACTCAGTCAAAACAAGATATAATTCAAACAACAATTTGACTGGTGATACACAGCAATTCAGAGTCTACCCATGAATCTAGGAATAGTCTGTGATAGCGTCGTAAAATATGGGCTGTTCCGAGTAGAGCTCTTTTTTTTTGTAGACCATATGTGGTTACTTTGTTGATGTTTAATTCTTGTAAATAGTTGGACAACTTCTTTAAAGTTGCACCAAGTGCACCGATAGCAATTTGGATGACTCTGATGTTTTTAAGCCACAGCCGGCGAACTTCGATTACCAGATCTCGATATTTAGTAATTTTTTCCAGTTCTTCGTTGGTAATGTTGTAATTACTGGGTGCTGCGATATAAATAATCCAAACCTGTCGATGTTCGATAATTTTAATGGCATGTCTATTGTGTCCAATAAGCAGATCTCTTTGTATTCTAAGATCACAGAGAATTTTTACTGTTTCGTTTTCAATACAGTCTCTATTTTATGCTGCCACCTGTTATCAGAAGTAATCAAAAAAATAATAAAAAATCAGCTAACGCCTTTTAATTCCTGTATAGAGAGTAGGCGAGGCCGTTTAGCCCTATCTAACTTTTGGAGACTGAGTGGGCACTTCAATCTTCAGTGGTACCTAATCAGAGATAGCTGGCCCAAGGCTATCATTAAATAAGCGGCCCGCAGTGAAGAGAGGAGGCTTCTCAAGTGCCGCCATCTCGTGGTCCCTAACCCTAACACTCGTATTTGATGTCTGAAAATAATGTGGGTTTTACAGGTCGATTTTCTTGAGTTTACAGGACGAAAAACCCGAGTTTCTGGGAGGGAAAAAAACGCTTACCCGTGCCAGAGATCGATTAACTCGGGAACTGGTCGAAAAAATGCTTAGAAAAATTTCTTCTAGTCGCCGATTAGATTCGAAACCAAGAAGTCTTCCTTCGTGCGGTTAAGCACCTTGGTGTGCAAACGCCAGAAGTAGGAAAAACCATATTTTTTGCACACATTCCAATGAATTACTTTCGCAATTTGATCATGTGGGTATTTCTAATTAGTTGGGCTATCATGTTGCAGATACCGATCAGATGACCCATAGTCTTGTCTTTCTGATTGCATAATCTACATTGCTGTTATTATTGATGTTCAAAATTTTAACTTTGATTGCAACATTTCGTAATGCCTGTTCGAGATCGGCTAGAATAAATACCTCTGTTTCTTTTTTAATGTACTCATAATGTAGCCATTGTCGTCTTGGTCACGCCATTTTTTTTCCCTCGAAGAAATTGGCCATGGAAGAGTTTATTTTTCCAGCGCACATGTCGGTTATTTTGCTGTTCCTTTCTGTAATCGGATTTATTTCCAATTGCTTTTAGGTCTTCTTGTGAAATGGTTTGCTTAGTGTTATTGTCGATGTAGTTTTCTAAACTAACTTCTTCTTCTTCTTCAACAGTCTATCTCATCGTGGATGTAATGCACATCTGCGCGGTTAGCCGAGTGTTTACGTGCTCCGCAACCATATGCTTGGAAAAAGTAGTGTTCTGCGTTCGATTCTCTTCGCTGAGGTGAGAGCTAAGGACCTTTCTCAGACATAGCCAAGTTAGCCGGTCTTGGGCGTGGACTGCAGGGTTTTTCTCCCCAGGTTATTTGGTTTTTATTCCTTCCACAAACAGGCAAACCGGTCTTAAGAACACAACGCTTCACAGACAATTACACATGGTTGAGCATGAGGGTAACAACCCCACTTCGTTGTGAGTTATGAAACCCAAAAATGGGAGGCCAAGGCCCTACATGGAGCTAGTGCCAAAGAAGAAGAAGAAGGATGTAATGCATGATACATAGTCATAAATTTTCTAATTTTGCAATCTAATTTATTCAGGTCTTCTTTTGTCCAATTTACTATGCCAGCTCTAAATCGGATCACCGGTATAGCTCATTGCTCGAATTGTATTCAATCCATTAAGTTTTGTTTGCAGAATATTCCTAACCCTTGATATATTCTGCTACTGCTGAACTTTCAAGTGGAGAATATCACTCGCTTCTAATATTCCTAGATATTTATAGTGTTTGTTAGCTGAAATTGCTTTTATATATTTCTAGATGTATAAAATTGCTAGGGTCATTAATTTTTCCTCGTTTGGTAGATAAAACTGCACATTTATCCAAACCAAATTATTATTATTATTATTATTATTATTATTATTATTATTCGTCTCCACGGAGTCCGAAGACTTATCGAGAGAGAGGTTCACTATCACTCCCACAGTTGATCACAGTCTGTGATAGAGGCATTTACTGTTCTCTACACTCACCCCATTCTCAAGCAAAGCTTTCCAATTCTACCACTCTACATTCAAAAACAAAGCGAAGAAACACTTCTCACTCTCCTACTCATGATATCCTGAGGGATGATTCTTGTCTTTCTCTGCTTCCCCATCCTATGTAAAACCTCATCCATATTGATCCAGTGATAATCCCATAATAACTTATGTCTACATCATATTCCTCCATCCTCCTGTCCGCTGGAGCCTGCAGATTGCTCTCCCCCACTTCTCAATACTCCCTCATTCTCAATGTCACAGAGACCAGAAAACACTTTTTTCAATCGTCTCTGAACTTTTTCAACTCCCTTCATCCTAAAATCAGATGACCAAATCTGTGTACAATGATCTACATGTAGTCTAAATCCAAAACTTATACAGCGGAACTATAACTTCTTTACACGTCAGTGTCCTCACACATCATTAACCCATTCGTCTGTGCTGTCCTCACAATAATAACAATATGTCCCCAAAACTTTAGTTCCTTATCCACCATTAACTATAGATCTGCCATCTCTTCCACCTCTTCTAAGATATCTCCGACAATTGTATGCTCTGCATCCTATCTTTGCTTGTAGAATTTTAAAGCATTACACTTTGAAACATTGAACTACAAACTGCTAGCTCCACTCACATGCTTTCTTTCCCAGTGTAATTAAGTCGTCTTGCAAAGCTAATCTTATCCGTACCTCATAGTTCTTCCTACTTTTGTATCACCTACAAACAACTTCCTGCACTAGTTTATTTTCGTAAGCAGTTATTTGCAGATGATGCAAAGTTTTGCTTGAAGATCAATAATTTCAAGGTGGGATTGCAGTTTCAGGCCATAAAAGTAATCAATTCTCAAACATGATAATGTCTTTTCCATGGAATCTAATATCGGCAAATTGACTATCCATTTCGTCAAATAGTGACTGTGACAAATCCAGTCCTGATTTATTTCACAATAATAGAGGAATTCTTCTCTCTTCCCTTCTATGCCATTTGGATTCGACATTCTCCAACAATTTTTTTTTCTTTTTAATGATTTCAGCATTCATATTCCGGTTAAATATTTTGACTATAATTAGTGTAACTGGCATGTTTTGGTTGCCTAGTTTTATTTACTCATTTATTTCATTTATTTAAATAACAGCTGCTTCCTGTGCTCTGTGTTAAAATGTTTTTTTTATCCAAACTGGCAGAAGTAAAAAAAAACATCCGGACACGTGTTTTACCTTTTTTATGACGTCATACATGTTTTCCGCAGTATGCTTTTCCGAAGAAAGGGAAAATCTTGGCCTAGTTGGCACAGTAATGACATTAATCTGGTTGGCATTATCATGGATAACTTATTTTATGAATGCACTTTCTTAATAAATGTTGCCAACAAATAAATGACATCAGTTCTATAATTACGAGAGGTTAAAGAAGATCACTTACGTCAGAGTCAATTCGCGATTTGTGTAGCCAATGGGCTTGAAGATTAGAAAATGATGTTTCTTGTGTGGAACATTCATTAGTTCAGCCAATTAGAAAGCGACAAATATTCCGACTGATGAAATCGTGTACGGAAGTGTAAAGAACATCATTAGAAACTTTCAGTTTTCTCGTAGTAGATGTAAATAAATGAGTGGTGGTGTTGTTATACAGTGTAAAGATATTTCTGTTGTTATTTTTTGTTTGTAATAGGGTTGTCCATGATTTGAGAAACCGTTACAAATAGCTTGCTGCTCTCTTTAAGGTAAGTTATCCATAACACGAATTTTTATTCAGGAAAGAAAAAAAAAGCTTAATTGCATTACGTAAGGAATTAGTATGATATGAAAATTCCTGGAGAATATTCTGTATTATTAGCGAATGCCATTGGATATACACTTTTAAATAATTTATTGCCATTACCTAATGAGGTAAGGAAAATGTATGGTTTCTCAACGATTCCATAATTCTATTTTAGCCAGTGAACTTTTCTTTATTAAATTATGTATTCTATGTGAAAGCGTGAAATCAAAAAATTTCCAGAATGATAAGGGTTATTGAATAATTTGGGTTTATACAACAAAATGTACCTATTTATTTTAATTAGTTCTGATTTATATGGTATTCCTAATTTTTTTTTATTTGAAAGAGGATGAATTTACAAAAAAAAAAAAAAAAAAAAAAAAAGTGATGTACTGTTTAAGCATCTTCGTGTTGATCGACAAATACTAATGAAAAAGAATATTAGCCGTGTACGTCATCTAAATGATCGTATGGTGCGATGGGTGCCAGTCGATGAGCGGCGAAGAATACCATCAAGTGACTTCTTTGAAACGATTCAGTGTAGTGGTTGTTATAAGATTACATTTTGTATTTTTAGTATACTCCAGGTTATTGTTCAGTGTGCTAATTAAACATTGTTTCCGCTGGTTGCATTATATGCTTTCAGATAATTAACTTTCTTGTACTTAGTTAAAGCATAATTGATAAGGTTTTTTTTTTTTCTGTTATACACCTGGCCTCATATCTTGTATTCCCTTGCTGATATCTGCAGTACCTAATAATGATATGATTATTATTCTCCTACAGTGGATAGTTTGGTGTTTGTACATCGAAAATTCAAAATGCATGTGATTTTTCCATAAATCAAAAACATGACCTTGATAAAAGTGCATAACATATACTTGACATCATTCAACTCGTCTCTCCATTTGCTTGCCAACAACACATCAAAAATTATTTTCTATTACAATCGTAATTTGCATCATCCACAACAGTTGAATAACAATTCTATTTATAACAGTATTAATTTATTTATTGGTCAGATACCTTTTAATTGTAGATAATTAATACTCTTAAAATTGGATGATGTAATCATTACAAACCAAACAGATTATTCAGAAAATTCATAGCAGCAGGCACACATCACTCATTATTCACACAATCATCCTTCAGCTCATTCATTGACAAAACATGCTCAACTGCCTTTTCCAACCATTCCACACATTTATCACCCTCCAGACAAAAAAATTAAAAAAAAAACCTAGTATTCATGCTCTTGCCAACTGCACTTGCACACTTCCAAGGGTTTGATCTGCTCCTTGCTTTCTCTCTCTCTCTCTCTCTCTCTCTCTCTCTCATGTCATGTACTGAACTATTTCTTCAGCATCTTTCCTATAAAACTCCTTCAGTAACTTATGTAAATTTATGTGTTTTTGTCATATCCTTTCTTTTCTGCATGTCATTCACATTTGATAACCCACAAACCTTTAATTTGTCTTCATAGTGAGTATTATTGTTGTTATTATGGGCAACTCCAAGGAGTCCTTAGACTCATCAAGGGAGGCCCTAACATCATGTCAAGAACAACAATTCGACATTCACACAGTATCATTCATACTTTGCCTTGAACTCATTTACAGTCATGGCACCCACAACAGACTCTGGCAGCTTTTCTCAAAAATATCTTCTGAATTAATCTTATAGAAACCCTTCAGTAATTTGAATGTCTCAATCATATCATCCCTTTTCTGCTTATCCACCAATTTCTGCAACCCACAAATCTTCAACCTTTTCTCATAAGGTTCATTCCATAGACCTGCTTTCATCTTGGTCACTCGTCTCTGGATCCTCTCCGCCTCCTCCCTATCCATAAGAAACCCTGGTGCCCATATCTGGGCACAGTAGTCTAGATGGGGTCTTATCAGGGCTCGATACAGAGAAACAATAACCTGTTTGTCTCTGCTTGTTAAAGTATTTTTCAGCAACCAAGTGATTTGATGAGTATAATTAATTTGTAATTTGGAAGTTAACTTGGAGTATAATTAATTGATTTAGCCACTTTTGCGATGTGTGCCCTAAACTTCAACTCCCTGTCCGCCAACACTCCCAAATCCCTAGCCTCGTCAATCTCCTGGAGTACAGTTCCACCAATGTGATATACTGCTGCTAATCTTTTCACCCCAAAATGCATAACCTTACATTTTGCCACATTAAATTGACATCCATTCTCCTTAGCCCAGACCTTCAATCTATCCAAATCATCCTGCAAAATTTTGACATCTTCTGCATTCACTATTGCCCTACCCAACTTTGCATCATTAGCGAACAAATGAACCGTTCCTCTCAGTTCCTTTCCTATGTTGTTAATGAACAAATTGAACAGTAGTGGTCCAAGAACAGAACCCTGCGGCAGACCACTAGTCACAGGCCGTCTTTTGCCATGGATAATTCAATTAGTCACTTGCTTGTGGATCCTCTCCACCACTTTCTCATTTCCAAGAAACTAGGCAACCAAATCCATGCAGAATAGCTTAGATATTATTGTGTAAAGAGGATAACTTCTTTATCCTTACTTGTCAGCATCCAAGTGATGTTTTGTGATATTTTACCCACTTTTGTTTAATGGATGTTCTTCTTGATATCGTTAATGTACAAATTAAATAGCAGCAGCCCATACAGAGTACCGTGGCACACGTACTCTGTATGGGCTGATTCTTCTTCACCATATACTATCATTTGGTGTCTGCCATGCACTTATTCATGTCGACATGATGCCCTTTACCATATAGTAAAGTGGTTAATGTATGTGTAGTATTTTTTGCTAATGAGTAGACAGGAAAGTGGTGGCTTGCAAATTAGCTGATGACAGTACATGTGCTGTGATTTTTCAAATGTCCCTAA